>NW_003303643.1:92178-94279 GCF_000142945.1 Phytophthora infestans T30-4
GCATGCTGAAATGCACGCTACGGAAGAGCACGCAACTTCGAAGCCACTGTAGAGCACGTAGCGGTAAGAGTGCACGGACAGTAATTCTCCAATAGCACACGGTACAACACGGAGCACAGTCGACCGACCAAACGTGAAAACGCGATGTACCATAAATGGAAGATCATCCGAGCATTGGAGCCCGATATTAGGGTAGAATCGGAGCTCACCGAGTCCGACAGCACGACACTACGGTAGCTAACGATCTCACGGACGACAGACCAACCGCAACATCGCAAGCTGACACGATAGCATGGACTGTGCCACTAAGCCATAGGGGAGCACAGCCACAGGAGCTATAGACGGGAGATCTTTGAGCCACGGAGCACGATACCAGCGTAGAAGCTGGGCTCCCCGAGCCACGGAGGACAGTAGCACATTAAAACTCGATTGCACGGACGGCAGACCAGCCACGAAAATCATGGGGGTGCTTGGGGTGACCACGATTGCCCACCGTGGAGCACGAAGCCCATGTAGAGCACGATAACACGGGCAACGCAGATGCACTACGCGAGCACAATACCATAAATACCATTACCACACCGCGATTGCTCCATAGCGTCGTAACGCGGTCGATGGAATCTTACCAGGAGAGCGCGATACACGGGCGACGGAACAACACGACTGCGTGGAGGCACCAAACCACGGATTAGGACCGTTCAGGTAGAGTACTTGGATGGGAAACCAACGACCACAAAAGACTATGAACCACGAAACCAGTGCAGCCCCCGTAAACGTTTGAGATCAGGAAATAGTTAGCATCCACGAAAGAGGGTCATACTACTGAGGAGCATGAACCCAAGAGAGAGGGTCCATAATAACCAAGCATCATGGACCACGGGTGAGCAGGAAACCACGATGCCGGGAAGATCACATAAGATCGCAGGCCATTGAAGAACATGACTACAACCTGTAGTACGGATAACCGAAATGTACCAAATCACGATATTGTACGGGTCCACATGATACTACGGAAAGGCAAGTGGTTAAATACACGATGTCAAGATCTACGGGGTGAACCACGCTCTCTAAACACGCGACACCAAGAAGCACTTAAATTTGCGGCCACCTCATCTACAACAAACCATGCCACTTCGCCGCGTAGCGGCGGCGAACGGCTAGTCTTACCTCTCTAGTGGAGTGTGTTGTCTGTCAGTCCGTCCGCGGCTAGGGTTAATAAAACTCACGCTAATACGCGCGTTCTACTGGCTGCCGAGCGCAGCGAAGGCGGCCTCGATTCGCTAAAAAGCTGCCGAGCGCAGCGAAGGCGGCGTCGATTGGCTAGAATCGAATTATGTGGTGTACACACTGTATGTGGTCAATACATCGTACTTAAAATGTACCGCTCAAATTTCATTTTGCTTTCATTTTCAGCTGCGGTATGCAAGGCCACGCGAAGGGCGCTGCCTGTGCACGCGTTAGTTAGCATTAATAGGAGGCGCCGACGTGCACACACATACAATATCGTCGTAGGAGCTGTTGAAATTTTTTGTAGGCCCTGGTGACTTATATTTAGGCCTCAATCGAAACTTTAGTAGCTATTGAATATAGAATGATATTTTAGGCTTCATAGTACTTTTCCAGAAATTAAACTTACAATGCTGTTTTGAGTAGTACTATTATCAAGACAATTCCTATTTTTCCTTGCAGCTATTTGTTGTAGTAGTAGTACACATAATTATAATATCAGCGTTTTATAATAAATAACAATTGTATTACTATTAATAATAATGTGAAAAACTTAAAATATGACTATTGTGGCTTACACCCCACTGCCTCCGGATAAAGTATCATCTTCCTCTGTATTTTTGCACGTAGTGTGCGACTTTAAGATATTGTGTTAACTTTCCAGCAATATATGCTATGTACATCAAACAAAATCGGAACAGCGTTTGTGATTCAGCTAGCGCGGAGGCACGTGACTCAGCAAGAACACGAAACACGAAAGAACACCGACCCACACTATGTAGACGACGAGATAGAAGAGCAACACGAAGCACGTTAGGCCATGAACGACGATAGAATTCTTAGCCGATGCAAACCACGAAGTTTATGCGTAGCG
>NW_003303643.1:98710-99555 GCF_000142945.1 Phytophthora infestans T30-4
TCAGAGATAGCACGATAGCATGGACGATGGGACAGCCACTAAAACAAGGGAGAACAAGCAGCCACGGGAAATCACCGAGCCACTGAGCACGATAGCACTGTAGAACCTGAGATCGCCGGGCCACTGAAGACGATACTTCATTAAAACACGTTTACCCGGACGGCCGACCAGCCACAAAATCGCGGGAAAACGCTTCTGGAGATCACGATTGCACACCGCGGAACACAAAACCATCGTAGAGCGCGATAACATTGGCAAAACATATATACTATGCGATCACGATAGCATAGACATCATAGCCACATTGTGATTGCACGATAGCGCGATAACGCGGTAGATGGAGCCACCACAGGGCTGCGCGGCACACAGGTGACAGAAAACTTCGGAAGATCACCCATTGGCGAGGGTACCGGAAATGGAACGCTATCGACCATGAATGATTATGGACACGAAGCCTGTGGAATCCACGTAAACCCTTGAGAACACGGAATATCTAGCAGCCACGAAAGAGGGTCGTACTACGGGAGCGCATGAGACCAAAGGAGCTAGCGCACAGCCACTAAGCACTGTGAGAGAATGAGTTCTCAAATCCAGGACAATCACTAAGCAGCGTGGACCACGGGTGAGCAGGGAACCACGAAGCCAGGAAGTTCACGGAAGAGCGCCGGCCACTGTAGAACATGACATCCAACCTAGCACGGGGTAACGAAAGTGTACCAAACAACGATATTATACGGGTCCACATGAGACTACGGAATGGTAAGTGGTTAAGTACACGAAGCCAAGACCTACTGAGGTAAACGAGGCTAACAAAGTATGCGACACCAAGAAGCACTTAAATCTGC
>NW_003303643.1:99655-101817 GCF_000142945.1 Phytophthora infestans T30-4
CGTAGTATATCGTCGTAGGAGCTGTTTGAAAAAATTGTAGGCCTTGGTGACTTATATTTCGGCTTAAATGAAGCCTTTAGTACTTATTGGTTATAATATGATTTGTTTTAGCTTTGTAGCATTTTTTTTACTTTCTAAGATAATTTTGCTTAGTACTATTCTAAAGTCTCATATTATTGCTTGCAGACGTTTGTAGTAGTACTACACAAAATTAATTTAGTAGCGCTTATCAAATTAAATGCACTTTATATCTAATACTAATAACCTAAAGTATTGTATCATATTTGCGTTAGATGAAGATGCACAATTTATTATTAATATTAAATATTTAAAATATGAATATAGTGGCTTCCACCGCACATAACCATGTACACTTCTCCGCCACTAAAAAAAAGAACGTTTTCTTTGTATTAGCGCGTATTTTGCACCCCTAAGAGCATGTGCGCCCTCTCGAACACGATACGTAACATACATGCAGTGCAGTGGGAGCAGTGTTTGTGATTGAATTAGCGTAGAGGCACGTGATTAAACAAGAACACGAAACACGGAGGAACACCGAGTCAGATCATGTACATAACGCGATAGAAGGAACAGCTTGAAATACGGAAAGTCACGGACGAAATAAGAATAAGCCACGAAATTTCATACGAAGCACGAACCAGGGAAGAGCCTGAAAAACACGGAGCCGCACGATCAGATGACAGCGGGTGAGAGCTGAAATAATGAAACGCCTACACGCTGAAAAAGCACGGACCAAGAGAGAGCACGTTCACAGTCACGGTAGACCACGCAGCTGTGCGAGTGCACGGAAAGGAGTTCTCCCACCACAGGTTACCCCGAAGCACGGTCGACGGCCAAACACAAATTCACGGGAGAGCATAAGCGGGAAATCACTGAACATTGGAGTACGATACGAGGACAGCCCACCGACCCACGGCACACGATACTACGGTAGCTAACGATAGCCTGGACGACCGATCAACGTCAACACCACGCCATAAACGACAGCATAGACGTTGGATTAACCACTAAACCGTGGGAGAACACGCAGCCACGCGAAATCACCGAGCCACGGAGCCGGGTACCAGTGTAGAGCCTGAGGTCACCTAGCATCGAGGGACAATAGTGCATTACAACATGATTGCACGGACGACGTGCCAGCCACGAAGTCACAGGGAAACGATTCGGGATACCACGGTTGCACACCGCGGAGCACGATACCATTGTAGAACACGATACGCGGGCAAAGCAGATGCACTACGCGAGCACAATACCGTAGACATCATTGCCATACCGCGATTGCACGATAGCATGGTAACGCGGTCGATGGAACGGGCGACGGAACCACACGACTGCATGGAGGCACCAAACCACGGAATAGCACCCTAGACCGAAGACCATCAAGCCACGGAACACCATACCAGTGTAGAACCTGAGCTTACCGAGCCACGAAGGACAGTAGTACATGAGAACACGATTGCACGGACGGTGGACCAGCCACGAAATAAACGAGGGGGCTCTTAGGGGGGCCACGATTCCACATTGTGGAGTACGATGCCATTGCAAAACACAATAGCACGGGCAACGCAGATGCACTACGCGTGCACAATACCATAGACAGCATAACCACACCTCGATTGCACGATAGCGTGATACCGCGGTCGATGACACTTCATCAGGAGATCACGATACACGGGTGATGGAATAATACGACTGCGTGGAGACACCAATCCACGGAATAGTACCCTTAGTCTAGAGTACTGGCGATGGGAGGCCAACGGCCGAAATGTACCACGAAGCTGGTGCAACCCACGTAAACGTTTAAGAACAGGGAATAGTTAGTAGTCACGAAAGAGGCCGTACTAAAGAGCATGAACTTTAAAAGGAGGTATAACCACTAAGCGGCATGGACCACGCGTCAGCAGTAGCCACGATGTCAGGCAGAACACGGTAGAGCGCGAGCCATTGAACAACATGACATTCAACCTGTCGTACGGGGGAACGGAATCGTACCAAACCACGATATTATACGGGGTCCATATGAGACTACGGAATGGGAAAGTTTCTAAGAACACGAAAGCCATGACCTAACTGGGGTTGAACGACGCCCACAAAGTACGCGACATCAAGAAGCACTTAATTTGCGGGCCACCGGCATCTTC
>NW_003303643.1:102109-106624 GCF_000142945.1 Phytophthora infestans T30-4
TTCTTGATATTCATGCTGACAACCGCATTCCGGACAATTTCATTGAACGTCTGTCTATGTTCGGATGCATCGCCATATTCGTAAGATGATTGTGGACTTCCTTCCACTGCCAAGCCGCAAAAAACCTTGGAGGTCCAATTTTGGATGCATATGCACTCGGCTGCGAGAGTTACGACAGTACAGGTCTTCATGAAGTACAAGGAAGAGACGACTGTGCTCGCGCTAGCGTTTTAAGCGATGTATGACAGAGTATTTCTCGCGCTCATTTACTCGGCTATCAGCTGGTACTATTCGGCTGTGGTACGACATATGCCCTTCTACGTACTGGATCTAGGCATACCATTGCAATCGCTGAGTAAATGGAGTCTGTTTTTAGAAAGGGATGCGTTACGGGTGGAGAATCAGCGCTGTTGTAGCAGATATCGCCGGCCATTGCGGAAGCGCACGACGCATACTTAGTTTGAGGTGCGACATCAAGAAGCACTTAAATTTGCGGCCACCGCATCTCCAACAAACCATGCCACTCCGCCGCGTAGCGGCGGCGAACGGCTAGTCTTACCTCTTTAGTGGAGTGTGTTGTCTGTCAGTCCGTCCGCGGCTAGGGTTAATAAAACTTACGCTAATACGCGCGTTCTACTGGCTGCCGAGCGCAGCGAAGGCGGCCTCGATTCGCTAAAATTGCAATATGTGGTGTACACACTGTATGTGGTCTACACATCGTACTTAAATGCACCGTTCAAATTTCATTTTGCCCCCATTTTTAACGCTGGAGCGCCACCTCACGCAAAAGGGCGCTGCGTGTGTGCGGGTTAATTTACATTGGTAGGCTTCGCCGACGTGCACACCGGTACTATTATATCGTCGTAGGCGCTGTTGATTTTTTTAGACCCTGGCGACACCACTGGATCGCATTTTAGCAAAATAGTAATTCAACACTTCGAAATGTTTAGTTTAATCCTTAAAAAATAATATTACTAATTTAATAAAAACGTTTCTAATAAAACATTTCTCCAATGGAACGTTTACCTCCCATGTGCTCGACGTGCCAGGCGGTCATTGTGCACCCCCCGCTCGAGCCAGACGGTCTCGGGCTGCAGCTCCGGCTGTGCGCCTGTTGCGAACAATTCTTAGCATGGGATGCATTCGCACAGGGCCAGGCTCGAGCGGGTGCCCGCAGGTGCATCGCGTGCGCCTCTTGTCCATACAGCCAGGCGTTTTGGCACCGCCCACGCACACCAGAACCGAAGCCAGCCACTGATTCGCGCCAACAAAGCCTGGCCTTAGTTGCCGCCGCTATGGGGCCCCCACAACCGCCGCGGCGTGTTGTCCAGGAGCGCATTAATCGCCGCCGTCGTCGCTGGAAACCTCGCCAGCGCAACAAACATCCGCGTAATCACCAGAAAAACTGATTGGCTAAAAATAAACGTTTTCCATTGGTCACAATTACTTTCGTGTTTAGGTGCGTTGTATGGGAGCTTAGGACAGGGCGTGAGCCTAGGAGAAGGTGCGAGCTTATCGAACTGGATTTGTAGGGCAGAAAGAAACAGTATGTACGATGGAGGAGAAACAAATATGGACACAGAGCTACAAGGCACGGAAGCGGGCCGATGCAATTAACATGTAAATCTATGAAAGCACTGAGAGTCACGGACTCTGTTAGACTTTCTACCTAAAACCGGGCTAGAACACGTAGCTGCTACAGAGCACGGAAATCACCTACGATACAACACGGTAGACCACGAAGCACGGTAAAATACGAAGCACAAACGGCAGATCAACCGGGACACCACAAGATAACTAGATAGTATGGTCTGGGCCACTATGCCATGGGAGAACGCAACCGCGGAGCTATAGTCAGAAAATCTTCGAGCCGCGGAGATCGATACAAGTGTAGAACCTGAACTTACCGAGCCACGGAGAGCCGTAGTACATGGGAACACGATTTAACGGACGTCGGACCAGCCACAAAAAACACGAGGGGGGGGGAGAGGGAGGGGGCACGTGTGGGGTGGCCATGATTGCACACCGTGGAGCACGATGCCATTGTAGAACACGATAACACGGGCAACGCAGATGCACTACGCGAGCACAATACCATAGACAGCATTACCACACCGTGATTGCACGATAGCGTGATTCCGCGGTCGATGACACTTCATCAGGAGATCACGATGCACGGGCGACGGAACCACGACTGCATGGAGGCACCAAAGCACGGAATAGCACCCTTTGGTTAGAGCACCGGCGATGGAAGGCCAATGGTAACGAAATAGTATCTATTACGAAGCCAGTGCAACCCACGTAAACGTTTGAGAACGGAAAACAGTTAGCTTTAACGAAAAGACCGTACTGAAGAGCATGAACCCACAAGAGAGAGGACAGAACCGCTGAGCAGCGTGGGCCATGGGTGAGCAGGAACCTCGAAGCCGGGAAGAGCACGAAAGAGCATGGACCATTAAAGAAAACAACACCCAACCTGTAGTACGGGGTAACGGAAACGCTCCAAACCACGATATTATACGGGGCCGAATGAGACTACGGAAGGCAAGTGGTTAAATACACGATGCCAAGATCTACGGGGTGAACCACGCTCTCAAAACACGCGACACCAAGAAGCACTAAGGTTGCGGCCACCTCATCTCCAACAAACCATGCCACTCCGCCGCGTAGCGGCGGCGAACGGCTAGTCTTACCTCTCTAGTGGAGTGTGTTGTCCGTCCGTCTGTCAGTCCGTCCGAGGGTAGGGTTCTAAAATGTAACGCAAATACGCGCGTTCTACTGGCTGCCGAGCGCAGTGAAGGCGGCGTCGATTCGCTAAAAAGCTGCCGAGCGCAGCGAAGGCGGCCCCCATTGGCTAAAACAGATATTTTGTGCTGTACTTGCTGTATGTGGACTACACATCGTACTTAACTGCACCGTTTAAATTTCATTTTGCTCTTATTTTCAGCTGCGGTTCGCCACCTCACGCAAACGGCGCTGCCTGTGTACGCGTTAATTAGCACAATTAAAAGGCGCCGATGAGCAAACACGTACTATATCGTCGTAGAAGCTGAAGAAAAAAATTATAGGCCCTGGTGACCTATATTTTGGCCTCAATCGAAACTTTAGTACTTATTGAGTTTAGAATGATGTTTTAGGCTTCGTAGTACTGCTGTACTAATTTAACTTACAATATTATTTTTTCTTAGTACTATTATCAAGGTATTTCATATTTTTGCTTGCAGTCATTTGTAGTAGTAGTACACATAATAATTTATCAGCGTTTAATAATAAATAACAATTGTATTACTATTAATAATAATGTGAAAACTTTAAAATATGACTATCGTGGCTTACACCCCTGCACCTCACACTGCCCCCGGAAAAAAGTATCATCTTCCTTTGTATTTGCGCGCGTAGTGTGCGACCTTCAGATATTATGTGAACTTTCCAACAATATACGTTGTGTACATCAAACAATATACGTTGTGTACATCAAACAAAATGGGAACAGCGTTTGTGGTTATGCTGGCGCGGATGCACATGTCTAAGCAAGGACACGAAACACGAAGGAATACCGACCTACACTATGTACACGATGGGATAGAAGAGCAACACGAAGCACGGAAGGCCATGGACGATGATAGAAGACTTAGCCGATGCAAACCACGAAGTTTTATAAGTAGCGTGAAAGATGAAAGAGCACGCAGCCATGAAAAGAACAGATGGAGAGAACATGACAGGAACGTACGGGCCACGGAAGGGAACTAAATACATAGACACCCCAGCATGCTGAAAAGCACGGGCTACGGAAGAGCACGGACGTTCGAAGCCACGGTAGAACACGTATCGGTGAGAGTGCACAGAAACAATACTCCAACAACACCACGGGTAAACATGGAGCACAGTCAACCGACCAAACCTGAGCCCGCAGGAGATCAGATACGGGAAATCAGAAATCATCAATTTTTGGAGCACGATGCCTAGGTAGAACATGAGCTCACCGATCCACGGAGCGCGACACTACGGTAGCTAACGATAACACAGACGACAGCCCAGCCCCGACACCAGAGATAACACGACAGCATAGACGGTGGGTTATCCACTAAACCATCGGAGAACACGCTGCCACGCGAAATCACCGAGTCACGAAGCACCATACCAGTGTAGAACCTGAGCTTACCTAGCCACGGAGGACAGCAGTACATGATAACACGATTGCACGGACTGCGGACCGCCCACCAAATGCACAGGGGTGGGCTTGGTATGACCACGATTACACACCGTGGAGCACGATGGCATCGTAGAGCACGATAACACGGACAACGCAGATGCACTACACGTGCACAATACCATAGAAAGCATAACCACACCGCGATTGCACGATAGCGTGATACCGCGGTCGATGACACTTCATCAGGAGATCACGATGCACGGGCGACGGAACCACACGACTGCATGGAGGCACCAAAGCACGGAATAGCACCCTTTGTTAGAGTACCGGCGATGGGAGGCCAACGCCACGAATGCCTATGT
>NW_003303643.1:106724-134186 GCF_000142945.1 Phytophthora infestans T30-4
TTTGGGAGATCACCCATTGGCGAGGGTACCAGAAATGGAACGCGACCATGAATGATTATGGACACGAAGCCTGTGGAATCACGTAAACCCCTTGAAAGCACAAAATATCTAGCAGCACGGAAGAGGGTCGTACTACGGGAGCGCATGAGACCAAAGGAGCTAGCACACAACCACTAAGCAGTGTGAGAGAATGAGTCCACAGATACAGGATAATCACTAAGCAGCGTGGGTCACGGGTGAGCAGGGAGCCACGAAAACCAGGAAGATCACGGAAGAGCGCCGGCCACTGTAGAACATGACATCCAACCTGTAGTACGGGGTAACGGAAGCGTACCAAAACACGATATTATACAAGTCAACATGAGACTACGGAATGGTAAGTGGTTAAGTACTCGAAGCCAAGACCTACTGAGGTGAGCGACGCTCACAAAGTCGCGACATCAAGAAACACTAAGGTTGCGGCCACCTCATCTCCAACAAACCATGCCACTCCGCCGCGTAGCGGCGGCGAACGGCTAGTCTTAACTCTCTAGTGGAGTGTGGTCTGCGTCCGTCCGTCAGTCCGTCCATAACGGGCTAGGGTTAATAATCCTCACGCTAATACGCGCGTTCTACTGGCTGCCGAGCGCAGCGAAGGCGGCGTCGATTGGCTAAAATCGAATTATGTGGTGTACACACTGTATGTGGTCTACACATCGTACTTAAATGCACCGCTCAAATTTCATTTTGCCTTCATTTTCAGCTGCGGTATGCAAGGCCACGCGAAGGGCGCTGCCTGTGTACGCGTTAGTTAGCTGAATTAAAAGGCGCCGATGAGCACACACGTTCTCTATCGTCGTAGGTGCTGTTGAAATTTTGTGTTAGACCCGATGACTTATATTTAGGCCTCAATCGAAAACTTTAGTAGCTATTGAATATAGAATGATATTTTAGGCTTCATAGTACTTTTCCAGAAATTAAACTTACAATGCTGTTTTGAGTAGTACTATTATCAAGACAATTCCTATTTTTCCTTGCAGCTATTTGTTGTAGTAGTAGTACACATAATTATAATATCAGCGAATAAATAACAATTGTATTACTATTAATAATAATGTGAAAAACTTAAAATATGACTATTGTGGCTTACACCCCTGCACTCCACACTGCCTCCGAATAAAGTATCATCTTCCTCTGTATTTTTGCACGTAGTGTGCGACTTTAAGATATTGTGTGAACTTTCCAGCAATATATGCTATGTACATCAAACAAAATCGGAACAGCGTTTGTGATTCAGCTAGCGCGGAGGCACGTGACTCAGCAAGAACACGAAACACGAAAGAACACCGACCCACACTATGTAGACGACGAGATAGAAGAGCAACACGAAGCACGTTAGGCCATGGACGACGATAGAATTCTTAGCCGATGCAAACCACGAAGTTTTATGCGTAGCGTGAAAGGCGGAAGTGCACGCAGCTATGAAAAGGACAGATGGAGAGAACATGACAGGAACGTACGGGCCACGGAAGGGAACTAAATACATAGACACCCCAGCATGCTGAAAAGCACGGGCTACGGAAGAGTACGCACGTTCGAAGCCACGGTAGAACACGTACCGGTGAGAATGCACAGAAACAATTCTCCAGCAGCACCACGGGTAAACATGGAGCACAGTCAGCCGACCAAACCTGAGCCCACAGTAAGCCAGATACGGAAAATCAGAAATCAGTCTTGGGAGCACGATGCCTACGTAGAAACTGAGCTCACCGATCCACGGAGCGCGACACTACGATAGCTAACGATAACACAGACGACAGCCCATCCCCGACACCAGAGATAACACGACAGCATGGACGCTGAGTTATCCACTAAAGTATCGGAGAACACGCTGCCACACGAAATCACCGAGTCACGGAGCACCATACCAGTGTAGAACCTGAGCTTACCGAGCCACGGAGGACAGCAGTACATGGGAACACGATTTAACGGACGTCGGACCAGCCACAAAAAACACGAGGGGGGGGAGAGGGAGGGGGCACGTGTGGGGTGGCCATGATTGCACACCGTGGAGCACGATGCCATTGTAGAACACGATAACACGGGCAACGCAGATGCACTACGCGAGCACAATACCATAGACAGCATTACCACACCGTGATTGCACGATAGCGTGATTCCGCGGTCGATGACACTTCATCAGGAGATCACGATGCACGGGCGACGGAACCACGACGGCATGGAGGCACCAAAGCACGGAATAGCACCCTTTGGTTAGAGTACCGGCGATGGGAGGCCAACGGCCACGAATGCCTATGTATCACGAAAGCGGTACAGCCCGCGTAAACGTTTGAGAACAGAGAATAGCTAGGAGCCACGAAAAAGGCTGTACTAAAGTGCATAAGCTCAAAAGAGAGCGCATATCCACAAACAGCGTGGACCACGGGTGAACAGAGAGCCACGAAACCAAGTAGAACACGGAAGAGCACAGCCCATTGAAGAACACGACATTCAACCTGTAGTACGGGGTAACGGAAACGTACTAAACCACGATATTGTACAAAGCCACATGAGATTACGGATAGTTAAGTGGTTGACTACACGAAACCACGACGTACTAGGTTAAACGACGCCCACAAAGCACGCGACACCAAGAAGCACTATATTTGCGGCCACCTCATCTCCAACAAACCATGCCACTCCGCCGCGTAGCGGCGGCGAACGGCTAGTCTTACCCCCCTAGTGGAGTCTGACGTGTGTCTGTCCGTACGTCCGTCCGTTACGGGCCTGTTTGCTAGCATGAACCTTTCCTCGCACATGGCTACACTCCACCTGTTCGGTACTATATTTTTTCATCCTTTCGACTGCACCTATCTTTGTGACTCGGCTTGACTATGCAAAAATTGCACTTTTAGCCATGAATAGGGTTAATAAAACTCACGCTAATACGCGCGTTCTACTGGCTGCCGAGCGCAGCGAAGGCGGCCTCGATTCGCTAAAAGCTGCCGAGCGCAGCGAAGGCGGCCCCCATTGGCTAAAATCGGTATTGTGTTTTGTACACACAGTATGTGGACTACACATCGTACTTAAACGCACCGCTTAAATTTCATTTTGCTCTCATTTTCAGCTGCGGCTCGCAAGGCCACGCAAAGGGCGCTGCCTGTGCACGCGACTAATTAGCATTAATAGGAGGCGCCAACGTGCACACACATACAATATCGTCGTAGGAGCTGTTGAAATTTTTTGTAGGTCCTGGTGACTTATATTTAGGCCTCAATCGAAACTTTAGTGGCTATTGGATATAGAATGATATTTTAGGCTTCATAGTACTTTTCTAAAAATCAAACTTACAATATGTTTTGAGTAGTACTATTATCAATACATTTCATATTTTTCCTTGCAGCTATTTGTAGTAGTAGTACACATAGTTATTATATCAGCGTTCGATAATAAATCACAATTTTATTACTATTAGTAATAATGTGAAAACTTAAAATATGACTATTGTGGCTTACACCCCTGCACCCCACACTGCCTCCGGGAAAAAGTGTCATCTTCCTTTGTATTTGCGCGCGTAGTGTGCGACCTTCAGATATTCTGCAAACTTTCCAACAATATATGTAGCGTACATCAAACAAAATGGGAACAGCTATTGTGTTTACGGAGGCACGTGACTAAGCAAGAGCACGAAGCCCGAAGGAACATCGACCCACCCTATGTAGACGATGGGATAGAAGAGCAACACGAAGCACGAAAGATCGAAGCCTTAGCCGATGCAAACCACGAAGTGTTTTACGTAGCGTGAAATATGGAAGTGCACGCAGCCATGAACAGGACAGAACGACAAGAATATGACGGGAGCGTACGGGCGACAGAAGGGAACTAAATCCATAGACACCTCAGCATGCTGAAAAGCACGGGCTACGAAAGAGCACGCAGCGGTAAGAGTGCACTAACAGCAATTCTCCCATAGCATTACGGTAGAGCACGGAGCACGGTCGACGGACCAGGCATAAAGCCGCTGGAGACCAAAAACGTGAAATCATCGAGCATTAGAGCACGATATCAGGGTAGAACCGGATCTCACCGAGCCAGGGAGCACGATACTACGGTAGCTAACAATCACACGGACGACAGACCAGCCGCAACACCACAAGCTAGCACGATAGCATGGGCTGTGCCACTAAGCCATGGGAGAACGCAGCCGCTGAGCTATAGACGGAAAATCACCGAGCCGCGGAGAACGATACCAGTGTTGAACCTGAGCTTACCATGCCACGGAGAACAATAGCGCATTAGAATTCGATTGCACGGACGGCAGACCAGCCACGAAATGGAAGGGGGCTCGGGGTGACCACGATTGTGGAGGACGATGCCGCTGAAGAGCACGATAACATGGGCAATGCAGATGCAATCTGCGAGCACAATACCATAGACAGCAAAACCATACCGCAATTACACGATGGCGTTATAACGCGGTCGATGGAGCCTCACCAGACGAGCCCGATACACGAATGCTGGAACAACACGACTGCATGGAGACACCAAACCAAGGATTAGCACACTTCGGCTGACGATGGAAGGCCAACGGCCACTGTATCACAAAACCGGTGCAGCCTACGTAAACCCTAAACCCGAGGGAGTAGTTAGCAACCACAAAAGAGGTCGTACTAAAGCGAATTAACCCAAAAGAGAGAGCGCTTAACCACTAGGCAGCGTGTGCCACGGGTGAGCAGGAAACCACGAAGCCAGGAAAAGCACGAAAGAGCACGGGCCGTTGAGGAACACGACATCCAACCTGTAGTTTGGGGTAACGGAAGCGTACCAAACCACGATATTATACGGGTCCACATGAGTCTACGGAATGGTAAGTGGTGAAGTACACGAAGCCAAGACCTACTGGGGTGAGCGACGCTAACAAAGTACGCGACACCAAGAAGCACTTAAATTTGCGGCCACCACATCTCCAACAAACCATGCCACTCCGCCGCGTAGCGGCGGCAAACGGCTAGTCTTACCTCTCTAGTGGAGTGTGCTGTCTGTCCGTCTGTCTGTCACGGGCTAGGGTTAATTAATGTAACGCAAATGCGGGCATTCTACTGGCTGCCGAGCGCAGCGAAGGCGGCCTCGATTCGCTAAAATTGCAATATGTGGTGTACACACTGTATGTGGTCAACACATCGTACTTAAATGCACCGTTCAAATTTCATTTTGCCCCCATTTTTAACGCTGGAGCGCCACCTCACGCAAAGGGCGCTGCCTGTGCGCGCGTTAGTTAGCATTGGTAGAAGGCGCCAACGCGCACACACGTAGTATATCGTCGTAGGAGCTGTTTGAAAAAATTGTAGGCCTTGGTGACTTATATTTCGGCTTAAATGAAGTCTTTAGTACTTATTGGTTATAATATGATTTGTTTTAGCTTTGTAGCATTTTTTTTACTTTCTAAGATAATTTTGCTTAGTACTATTCTAGAGTCTCATATTATTGCTTGCAGACGTTTGTAGTAGTACTACACAAAATTAATTTAGTAGCGCTTATCAAATTAAATGCACTTTATATCTAATACTAATAACCTAAAGTATTGTATCATATTTGCGTTAGATGAAGATGCACAATTTATTATTAATATTAAATATTTAAAATATGAATATAGTGGCTTCCACCGCACATAACCATGTACACTTCTCCGCCACTAAAAAAAAGAACGTTTTCTTTGTATTAGCGCGTATTTTGCACCCCTAAGAGCATGTGCGCCCTCTCGAACACGATACGTAACATACGTGCAGTGCAGTGGGAGCGGTGTTTGTGATTGAATTAGCGTAGAGGCACGTGATTAAACAAGAACACGAAACACGGAGGAACACCGAGTCAGATCATGTACATAACGCGATAGAAGGAACAGCTTGAAATACGGAAAGTCACGGACGAAATAAGAATAGGCCACGAAATTTCATACGAAGCACGAACCAAGGAAGAGCCTAAAAAACACGGAGCCGCACGATCAGATGACAGCGGGTGAGAGCTGAAATAATGAAACGCCTACACGCTGAAAAAGCACGGACCAAGAGAGAGCACGTTCACAGTCACGGTAGACCACGCAGCTGTGCGAGTGCACGGAAAGGAGTTCTCCCACCACAGGTTACCCCGAAGCACGGTCGACGGCCAAACACAAATTCACGGGAGAGCATAAGCGGGAAATCACTGAACATTGGAGTACGATACGAGGACAGCCCACCGACCCACGGCACACGATACTACGGTAGCTAACGATAGCCTGGACGACCGATCAACGTCAACACCACGCCATAAACGACAGCATAGTCCTTGGTACTAACCACTAAACCGTGGGAGAACACGCAGCCACGCGAAATCACCGAACCACGGAGCCGGGTACCAGTGTAGAGCCTGAGGTCACCTAGCATCGAGGGACAATAGTGCATTACAACATGATTGCACGGACGACGTGCCAGCCACGAAGTCACAGGGAAACGATTCGGGATACCACGGTTGCACACCGCGGAGCACGATACCATTGTAGAACACGATACGCGGGCAAAGCAGATGCACTACGCGAGCACAATACCGTAGACATCATTGCCATACCGCGATTGCACGATAGCATGGTAACGCGGTCGATGGAACGGGCGACGGAACCACACGACTGCATGGAGGCATTAAACCACGGAATAGCACCCTAGACCGAAGACCATCAAGCCACGGAACACCATACCAGTGTAGAACCTGAGCTTACCGAGCCACGAAGGACAGTAGTACATGAGAACACGATTGCACGGACGGTGGACCAGCCACGAAATAAACGAGGGGGCTCTTAGGGGGACCACGATTCCACATTGTGGAGTACGATGCCATTGCAAAACACAATAGCACGGGCAACGCAGGTGCACTACGCGAGCACAATACCATAGACAGCATTACCACACCGCGATTGCACGATAGCGTGATACCGCGGTCGATGGAACCTCACCAGGAGAGCACGATACACGGGTGATGGAATAATACGACTGCGTGAATGCGCCAAACCACGGAATAGCACTCTTCGGCCAGAGTACCAGCGATGGGAGGCCAACGGCCACGAAAGAGGCAAATAGTTAAGTACACGAAGCCAAGATCTACTGGGGTGAACGACGCTAACAAAGTACGCGACACCAAGAAGCATCTAAATCTGCGGCCACCGCATCTCCAACAAACCATGCCACTCCGCCGCGTAGCGGCGGCGAACGGCTAGTCTTACCTCTCTAGTGGAGTGTGTTGTCGGTCCGTCTGTCTGTCACGGGCTAGGGTTAATTAATGTAACGCAAATGCGGGCATTCTACTGGCTGCCGAGCGCAGCGAAGGCGGCCTCGATTCGCTAAAAAGCTGTCGAGTGCAGCGAAGGCGGCCCTCATTGGCTAAAATCGGTATTTTGTTTTGTACAAACTATATGTGGACTACACATCGTACGTAAAACCACCGTTTAAATTTCATTTTGCCTTCATTTCTAGCTGCGGAGCGCCACCTCAGGGCGCTGTGTGTGTGCGAGTTAATTTGCATAATTAAAAGGCGCCGATGAGCACACACGTACTATATCGTAGTAGGAGCTGTTGAAAAAAATTGTAGGCTTTGGTGACTCATATTCCGGGCTCAATCGAAACTTTAGTACTTATTGGATATAGAATGATGTTTTAGGCTTCGTAGTACTTTTCTAATACAACTTACAATATTATTTTTCTTAGTACTATTATCAAGGTATTTCATATTTTTGCTTGCAGTCATTTGTAGTAGTAGTACACATAGTAATTATATCAGCGTTTAATAATAAATAACAATTGTATTACTATTAATAATAATGTGAAAAACGTAAAATATGACTATTATGGCTTACACCCCTGCACCCCACACTGCCTCCGTAAGAAAGTATTGTCTTCCTTTGTATTTGCGCGCGTAGTGTGCGACCTTAAGAGATTGTGTAAGCTTTCCAACAATATATATTGGGAAAAGCATTTGTTATTAAGTGAACGCGGAGGCACGTGACTAAGCAAGAACACGAAACGCGAAGGAACATCGACCCACACTATGTAGACGACGGGATAGAAGAGCAACACGAAGCACGGAAGGCAACGGACGATGATAGAAGACTTAGCCGATGCAAACCATGAAGTTTCATGCGTAGCGTGAAAGACGGAAGAACACGCAGTCATGAAAAGGACAGAAGGTCAAGAATAGGACGAAAGCGTACGAGCCACGGATGGGAACTAAATATATAAACACCCCAGCATGCTGAAAAGCACGGCTACGGAAGAGCACGCAGCGGTAAGAGTGCACTAACAGCAATTCTCCCATAGCATCACGGTAGAGCACGGAGCACGGTCGACGGACCAGACATATAGACGCGGGAGACCATAAACGTGAAAACACCGAGCATTTGAGCACAATACCAGGGTAGAACCGGATCTTACCGAGCCAGGGAGCACGATACTACGGTAGCTCATAATAGAGCGGACGGCAGACCAGCGCCGACACCACAAAATAAAACGATGACTTGGACGGTGGCCAAGACACTAAGCCATGATAGAAATGCGGCCACTGGAGCTGTAGACGCGAAATCACCGAGCCACGGAGCACTATATCAGTGTAGAACCTGAGCTTACCATGCCACGGAGAACAATAGCGCATTAGAATTCGATTGCACGGACGGCAGACCAGCCACGAAATGGAAGGGGGCTCGGGGTGACCACGATTGTGGAGGACGATGCCGCTGAAGAGCACGATAACATGGGCAATGCAGATGCAATCTGCGAGCACAATACCATAGACAGCAAAACCATATCGCAATTACACGATGGCGTTATAACGCGGTCGATGAAGCCTCACCAGACGAGTCCGATACACGGGTGCTGGAACAACACGACTGCGTGGAGGCACCAAACCACGGAAAAGCACCCTTCGGCTAGAGAACCAGCAATGGGAGGCGAACGGTCACGAAATACTGTGTATCAGGAAGCCGGTGCAGCCACGAAATGTTTGAGAGCAGGAAATAGTTAGCAGCCACGAAAGACGCAGTACTAAAAAAACATGAACCCAAAAGAGAGAGCTCTTAACCACTAAGCAGCGTGTGCCACGGGTGAGCAGGGAACCACGAAGCCAGGAATATCACGGAAGAGCGCCGGCCACTGTAGAACATGAGATCTAACCTGTAGTACGGGGTAACGGAAGCGTTCCAAACCACGATATTATACGGGGCCGAATGAGACTACGGAAAGGCAAGTGGTTAAATACACGATGCCAAGATCTACGGGGTGAACCACGCTCTCAAAACACGCGACACCAAGAAGCACTTAAATTTGCGGCCACCCTCATCTCCAACAAACCATGCCACTGCGCCGCGTAGCGGCCGGCGAACGGCTAGTCTTACTCTCTCTAGTGGAGTGTGTTGTCTGTCCGTCTGTCTGTCACGGGGCTAGGGTTCATTAATGTAACGCAAATGCGGGCATTCTACTGGCTGCCGAGCGCAGCGAAGGCGGCCTCGATTCGCTAAAATTGCAATATGTGGTGGACACATTTTATGTGGTCTACACATCGTACTTAAATGCACCGTTCAAATTTCATTTTGCCCCATTTTCAGCTGCGGTTCGCCACCTCACGCGAAGGGCGCTGCCTGTGTGCGCGTTAGTTAGCATTAGTATAAGGCGCCGATAAGCACACACGTACTATATCGTCGTAGGAGCTGTTGAAAAACATTGTAGGATTTGGTGACTCATATTTCGGCCTCAATCGAAACTTTAGTACATATAGGACATATAATGATATTTTAGGCTTCGTAGTACTTTTAAATAATAAAACTTACAAAACTTTTGAGTAATACTATGTTTAGAGAATTTCATATTTTTCTTGCAGACGTTTATAGCAGTACTACAAAAAATTAATTAGTTGCGCAAGAAAAAAAGCGCATGTTATTACTAATACTAATCAATTTAAATCAAAGTACCGGTATTATATTTGCGTTAGATAAAGATGCACAATTTATTACTAATATTAAATATTCGAACACTTTAAAAATGTGAATATAGTGGCTTCCCACCATCCCACCCCACATAACCATGTACACCACTCCGCCGCCGATAAAAAAGGATCGTATTCCTTTGTATTCGCGCGCGTAGTGTACGACCTTAAGAGATTGTGCGCACTTTTCACCACGATATGTAGCATACATCAAACAAAATAAAAACAGCGTTTGCGATTGAATTAGCGCGGAGGCAAGTGGATAAACAAGAACACGAAACACAGAGGAACACCGGCGCACACTATGTACACGATGGGGTAGAGGGAAGAACACGAAGCACAGAAGGCCACGGACGTTGAAAAAGGACTAAATTAATGAAGGCAGCTAGTCATTCTGAAAAGCACGAACCACGGACGAGCACGCTACCATGAAAACTTGGAATGGCAAGAATATGATGGGAGCGTATGGATCACGGAAAGTAACTGAAGTAATGACACCCCAACATGCTGAAAAACACGGGCCACGGAAACGGTAAGGTGCACGGAAAGCAATTCTTCCATAACACCACGGTAGAACATGAAGCACAGACGATGAACCTAACACAAAGCCACAGGAGAGCATAAGCGGGAAATCACCGAGCATTGGAGCACGATACCAGGGTAGAGCCAAGCCACGGAGCACAGTGTTACGGTAGCTCACAATAGCTCGGACGACAGACCAACCACGATACCGCGAGATAATACGATTGCACGGACGGTGGTCCAGCCACTAAACCGTGAGATAACACGCAGCAACGGGAGTTATAGACGGCAAATCGCGGAGCCACAAAAGGCGATTCCACGATTGCACGGGCGGCAGATCATCCACGGAAGCACCGGGGAGCGCTTTTGGATATCACGATTGCACAACGTGGATCAGTATGCCATTGTTGAATATAATAACACGGGAAACACAGATGCACTACGCGAGCACGAAAGCATAGGATAGCAGAATTATACTGCGCTCGCATGATAGCGCGATAACGCGGTCGATGAAGTCACACCAGGAGAGCACGTTACACGGGGGACGGATCCATATAACTACGGAATAGCACCCGTCGGCGAGGGTACCGTCGATGAGACGCCATGGACCATGAATGAATATGGACCACTAAACCTGTAAACCCACTCAAGACCTTGGGAACACGGAATAACTAGCAGCCACGAAAGGGTGTCGTACTACTGAAAAGCATGAGGCCAAAAGAGAGAGCGCATTAACGGAAAAGGGCAATATCCACGGAGGAACATAGACGCCAACCAGTAGTACGGAGCAACGGACGCGTACGAATTAACGATACCGTACACTGCCACATGAGACTACGAAATGACAGGTGTTTTAAGTACACGACACAACATCGCACGGAGATGACCGAAGCCTCGGGGTACAAGATCAGACTGAAAGCACACAACACACGAAGTACTTAAAATTGCGGCCACCTTATCTCCAACAAACCATGCCACTCCGCCGCGTAGCGGCGGCGAACGGCTAGTCTTAAACATCTACTGCAGCAACCTGTCTGTCCGTCACACTAAATTGTCGTGCCTGTCACGCTTTTCCGGACAAATCATTGGATAAAATAATTTAAATATTCCTACTGGCTGCCGAGCGCAGCGAAGGTGGCCGCGATTGGCCTAAAAGCTGCCAAGCGCAGCGAGGCGGCCCAAATCGGCACCTTCTGCAACCCTGCGGGCCTATGGGCCCGCCTGAGCCACAATCTGCCAGCCTACCATGCGAGTAGTGAAGCGAGCCGTAGCGAGCGGAACGGAGGCAAAACACAAGGAACGACATTCATTCTTTCCCGCCGCGTAGCGGCGGCACTCGGCTAGTCTTAAACATATACTGCAGCAACCTGTCTGTCCGTCACACTAAATTGTCGTGCCTGTCACGCTTTTCCGGACAAATCATTGGATAAAATAATTTAAATATTTCTACTGGCTGCCGAGCGCAGCGAAGGTGGCTTCAATTGGTTAATACTAGAATGTGTAGTTGACATCAATAGATGCATGTGTTTCCCAGCTAACATATGGGGATTTGCACAAAGCTAATACTGTTTTATTAGTAATACATTATCCGAAGGCGGCATCGTTTTAATAATAATATTTTATACTTTTTCATAATGCATTGATATTTGAGTACTAAACGGAGGGCAGGGTGCTTAGCGTACACGTAAGCATGCGTGTTTCCGAGGACATGGTTTAAGTATACTAAATACTCTGTACTCAGTAGGATCTGCGAGTTACACTGACTAAAATGATAATTTCAATTTTTTATTGTAAAGATATTAGCATTATTAATAATAAGTTATCTGAGTGGGTTTCTGGTATTGCTAAATCGTACATGTTACATGTACAGCAGTAGCCGGTCGTGTGGGCTTGCCGTAAGAACAAAGCTGTGCTTATAAACGTTGTACCTAGATCCACAAAGATAGATAGCTTAGATTGACGTGGAAAAGAAGTAATATGTGCTGATGACAATTACTACTGTATTGTTTCCTAAGCGTTTATGTAGACAACAAAATTCTGATACTTCTTAATAGGCAGACGCGTTGCCGACAAGGCGTAGAATAAGGTTTTACATGCAGCGGTAAGATAACAACACAACATGAGAGGTGTAAATTATGATTATTATAAGTAGGCCCGTAAAGAAACGTTAATCAACTTAGAGCCTAATCTGCGTTTAACCCTGGAAATTCCTCCAGGCTGGAATCATCGTTTAAGTATCAAATAATAATACCGCCGTCAACAAAAGGCGTCGTGCGACGCATCGTTATATCCAAAGGCTACAGTATAACCATAAAATCACCACTCCGACCTCCGACAACCTCCGACCGTAACATAAAACGTGGTTTAAACAAAAATACTACATGTACTTGTTAAAATTTATGCATTTATTTTTTAAAATGGCACTTTTACTTTAGGTTAAAAAAAAGAGGGAGAAAGAGGGAGAGATCGTCCGCGAGTGGAGTGGCAGCAATGGTGGCGACGGCGGCGAGCTAGAGTCGAAGAGCGTGAGGGAGCAGAGTGAATGAGGTGGTGAACAAGGGTGGCGACGTCCGCGAAAGGGCGGTGTGCGCGATAGGGCGGCGTGCGAGTGGCGGACACAGCAGCAACGGTAACAGCGGGGTGGCGGCAGCGGGTGGATGGTGTGGAGAGCCATCAAGGTGAGGAAGGTACTGCTGGCGATGGTCGAGCTGGACGTGGACGGCGCGTTGTTTGACAGCGCTGCCGTGTGGTCGGTGTTCTGGTCCGTGGACGCAGAAGTTCACGGACGCGCCATTGAGCGGGCCGATTTCGACAACCGTGAGGGCCAACGTGCAGGTGTGCTGGCAGTAGCGTGGCGAGTGAGATATAGCGCTGCTGGCGTCAAATGGTCCGGATTACGGATCTCCAGCACGGTGGGGATGCTCGGATGTATCCGTGGTGGCGTCCGGGACACGGTGGAGCGGTTGGATGTGTTGCGTCCGCCGGATATCTCGTGGCGGTGTCGCGACCTGGACCTGGCCGTGGGGCTGCACACGATGGTATAAGTGAACGAAACGGGTTTTATGCAGGTGATGTCGCTGCTTTTACCGCGCGTCTGCACCTCGTAAGTATTGCTGAGCTGCCCGTACAGATCATGATCGTGGCTGCGACGGAGACCGACGCGATTAAAGAGTAGATGGTTTCGGCGGAAGAGGCCAAGATGGAGATCGTGGAGGTGGAGGATGCGACTCCCGAGGTCAGGAAGGCTGAATTGTGGATCAGCGTGGCGCTGCTCCAGCTGGAAGTTCCGCGTAAGACGGGGATACGCGTTCGGAACCGGTGCCAAGGTGGACGAAGCCGTGAGCAGTAGTAGAAAGGTACGCATGCTGAGGGACAGGAGAATGTTGGCGCCGTGTTGCTATTGAGTTTAAGTGCTTACGTGAATAAATAAATAACGCGTGGAATTGAGTATACTACTACTAGTTTATAATACTACAGCAGTAATAACTCTTAATACGTCTCCTCCCACAGGCTGTTGCATGTATTGTAATGACGGCACCGCCTGCCAGTTGTCGACGTCTTTAGTGCTCAAGATTTTGTATAACAGTAAACAAATTGTAGACTGCGAAAATTGAGTCTAGTGTGCTGAAATGATTACACCAGTCGGAGAAGTCGGAGAAATCACTTTATGCATGTGATATGTCAACATCTTGAAAATTGTATTAACATATCCATATTTTGCGTGTCACCTCCGACCCGATATGTCGGAGCCAACTCCGATGAGGCCCAACCTAGCCCTTACCATTTGGATTGGCCAAATCATTTTGTCAAGACCGAACGATTGGTTGTCTAATAAATAAGAATGGATGATTGGTGATTAATACCAATACTAATAATAAGTTGGGTCGGAGAATTGATGATATTCATCCATAACACACAAACCAAACTTCAATGCACACAGAAGTGAGCCCCTTTCCCTGTACACGAGATAGAGCACCATTCCTATAGTCAATATCAAAATAACATTTTTTTCTTACTTAAAAGAAGTCATCTAACACACCCAATAAATATTTTCAATCACCTTACAGCAATTGAACTAATATATTTCAATGTTTTCGAGCCTATCTTAATAGATTCAGGATAAAGATATAGTAGTACAACAGAGCGATAGTTATGTGCAAATATATCCTTGAAAGTGGTTTACATTGTGCTTACATACCTTCGGAAGAACGGTGTGACATCCACTCCATTTCTTCATTTCCACGTATAGAGCCGTATCCATCTGATGTAAGTGAAGACATCATGAAGAAGATCATTTCTACAGAGCTGAAGCAACTAATAACATGCTTATATGGCTCATCGATGGAGCGTTCGAACTATGCCAGCCACTGCAATAGAGAGGAGCATTACCGATAGATAAATGACGATGCCATATAATATCTGGGTTTATCCATCTCCATATACTTGGGATGCTGTCTCGCGAACTCGATGGTCTCAAGCGACTAAATATTCCACTCAAATGATTGGGTTCCTCATTCCGTGTCATAGTAGGAATTATATACGGAGGCATCAAATACACCTCAAACGTTATGATAGGATCCAATCGCACTCTTCTCGAAAAAGCATACAAGTTCTCCGAGGCTCGACTAGAGCGCCATTTCGGTTTGGATTACAAGTCGGCTGAGGCTTACTCTGTTTTTAAGGGCACCACGACGAAATCCTGTCTTTATGAACATTATGCTCAGCCACTAGTATTTTCCAAAGTTCGAGAAACTCTTGCTAAGCCAACCAAGTTAATGCTCAGCTCGGATATAAGCTGATAGACCGCATCAGTGGACTCGAGCAAAACGTCGGCCTGCCTCAAATACGACTAATTTAAATTCCCGATCGCGATCAATTCGAAGGGTGATATCGAAAGCAAGGTTATGTCTCAGATGCAAGGGAAGATTTCCCAGAACGAATCGGCTTTCCATCATCGAGCTATCAGCTCAAAGACCCTATAACCATGGTGTAAATCGTTTATTATTAGCTACAGGGATCCATATCCTTGGTGATTCAATAATCAAAATTCCAGACAAGATCAAAGACAATCGCTCGGTCGTCAATTAAAAAAACTGATAACAAATGCATGTTCTTCTGCCTCGCCTACCACCGTGAGGATAATGCTCGTGTCGATCGAATGATTTCTCCAGTCAAGAAGCTGATCAAGGCATACTGTGAGTTCAACCACATCGAATACTCGCCAACCTACCTTAAACAGATGGGACCTATCGATATATTATAATTCGATGAGCTTGAAGAGTATTTGTTTTATTCAGATTCATGTGCTTGACATGGATCAGCAATCGCTAGCGATTTTGAAGATTGATTTAATCATCCCCGAACCGTATCAAAATCCTCGACTACGACTTCCATGCAATGTACATCACGAACCTAGGCAACGTTTGACCAAATTTTAGTGCAACGTGTGCGGAGCCATACTTGATACATGGAAAAAGCTAAGAAGGCTAAATGGGAATTATAAGTCATTGAGTCGGTTTCTAAATCACCAACAAATAATCGCCCGCCTCAGAACAAGCTCCGCCAAATCCTCCACAAGTATTGTATTGAGAAGGATCATTACATGGATCACTTTATTGTTTATGATTTCGAAGCTATTCCCAAGGCGATATCGATTAGCCATGGTGAGAGTGCTACTTGCATGAAACAGCATATCCCAGTATATGAATCGATTTGCAACAGCCTGACCGAAACGGCCACGTGCTTTGTCTTAGACTCGCCGCTTCAGCTTCTGAATGAAATGTTCGCATACATCGACATCATTTCGATAGACATTCGAAAATACAATTTTGCAAAGTATGATCTAATAGCGGTATCGATATTGAAGCGATAATATTTTGTAGGCGATTAGTCACAGCTCCGATCTGGATGATATAAAAAAATTCTAAATGGTAAATACGATTCCCTATTCGAATTCTTTAACATTGTAAGAGTCGGCATGGGTAAGAAGAACACCTCCCACAAATTCAGCCGTATCATTAGCCAATCACCCGCTATTGGCTTTAACTCAGGTTGCTTCGACAACAATATCATCAGGAATGTTCTATTCACAGCTATTGGAAGCGGCAATAACACATCAGTGATCTAGAAACCATCCTATATTTGTATTGGAACATATACATTCAAGATGCTTGACATTACCAACTATCTCCCACCTGCCATAAGTTATAAGAAGTATCTATCAACCAATCTAGGCGGATGAAAGTGTGCTGACAAGATTCGATGCTCATGTGGTCTCGCTAAGGGTGCATTCTCGTACGAGTATATCGAAACCTTTGACGCACCCAACCAGACGGAGATCCTATCTAATATCGCCTTTGATAGCGATATGCGTGATACGCGCATCACCGACGATGACTATGAGCGAGTATAATTCGTGTAAAAGCACTGTGGGACGAAGGCGATCAAAGATCTATTAATTTACGTTATTAGCCCTTCATCTCAACGTGAGCTATTCAAGCGTTTTGAGTAACACATATTTTCAGATGGAGTCTCGCTCCCGGGGTTTTGCTGAGAAGGTTATATATCATACATGCTTCAAGGACATCTTCACACCATACATAACAACCGACAGGTACTACCTTCAAGTTTTCATATGATAGATACAACGGATATAAGAGCGAAGACCTCAAGGCTAAGCGAGAGTTTAGACTAACGATCAATCTCCTCAACAAGATTCTTCATGGTCCAAATTACGTATGCATCCATTGCTTCTGTCAGCTAGAGCGAGGAGAACGTCTCTGCTGATCGAATCTATAATACCATCGGGCACATTGATGGCAACACCATGACGTCATGCCACAGATGCAACCGTGCTCGGCAAAGCATGAATCCTAAAGTGTTCCAATACCGGAAACTTCTCGAAGTAAACAGTGAAAAATTAATTTATTCCATTGATGCAGAGGAGAAGGGCATTTTTGCGAAAATGAAGGCGAATATTTCATTTCTAATCACTTTGCCAACAGAAACGAGACGAAGATTCGAGGCGGTAAAATATACAAGAAGGTAATCGGATACGACGTCAATGTCCTCTATCTCTGGGCGCTCGGGAATGAAATGCGTTGCGGTCGCCTAGCAATCATCGAGGCTTATGATGGCATCATCGATAATATCTAATCTGACAGCGTAATCGGTCTTTCACCTCAAAGAGTACCTTTTGAAGAGCTGACACCGATATTAAATAATATGTTGATTGTCCCGCCAAGAAGACTATTGCTCGCATAAATATGGCTACAATCAGTCTCGTGAATCTGGTCGCGCGAAACCGACCCGTAAGCTGATCGGAAGCTATTTTGGTGAGAAAGTTATTAAATATACCCCATTGCTCAAGTTGTATCTGGTTCACAGTATGGACACACGAAGATTACTCATTCATCAAAGCCAACCCACACAATACATTTGGGTCATTTATGGAAGCTGTGTCCGACGCACGATGTGAGGGTGCTACCAGGTTAGGAACAATCAGCGCAATCATTCTCGAGAAGCTTAAACGCTCTTATCCGGCCGAGGTGGAGCTTATTACGGTAACGAAGAAGCTGTAACGAGTTGCTGTTCCTCCTGCCCGACTCGCTGGGCAAATCGTATAGTTTATGTGCCTGCTGCGCTGTCTGTCCCTAGTCCGTAGTTGTTACTTGATAGTACTCGAAGACGTCACTGGCCAACAGATGCTCCACTGAGCCCTGTGCCGGAACCTTTGGCTCCTACTTTTTGTATTCCTTCTCCTTAGCTAACCTTACGTAAGCTAATAGAGGTTCGTTCTTCGTTTTCGTTCTTCCTTCTCCGTCCCTGAGCAGATAGTCTCCTAGTAAGGTAACCCACGTCCTCGCCGAAGCACCGTGACGTCCCGATGCGATCCAGATCACGCTCAATCTCAAAGCCACTTGGGCGTACGCCCACGGCGCCTACCCTACTCGTGCGCGGCCACCACAGCGAACTCGGGTACTCTACTTCCCCTGTCTGGTCTCACCGTACGTCGCTCCGCTTGTCCGTACGTTCTCCTCCTTGGATCCTACTTGTTCTCCGTTTCACGGTACTGCAGTGCGTCCACCACAACCCCGTACGTTCTGTCAGCCACACTCTGTGCCTCAACAGCCCTTTCTTTCGTCTTTGTCTTGTCGCTGACTGTACTTCCAGCCCTCGACCGTCTTTCGTCTCTCGTCTCACTCTTCGACCTACTTGTCTCGTCCTTTGCAAATTCGGAAGTACTCACGTCCTTGCTCTTCCTGCCGTCTAACGCCACCAGTCGCGACGGCTCGCCGTCTGCGATCTCCGTCCTAACCGTGTGTCCGTTGAATCCGTTGGACTCCTTCCACCCTTTGGTCGCACCCTTTGCACGTTGAAGCTGGCTACGTGCCAATGTACACTCTTCCGAAAGATCTTCGGTAGACCACGTCATCAACTTGTTACACGCCTTCTTCACTCGTAGAGTCTTCCACGACTCTACCGTCCTGAATGTATTTGTCATACTCGGTGATCGACACCCATCGGGTACTTTCGCCAGTTGTCTCTCGACACACTCGTCCAACTGGTCGAAGTTCGAACTCAAGTACATATTGTCCTGCTTTGTTTCGTCTACGTCGTCGTCGCTTCATCGACATTCTTGTCCTCGGCTGTCATCTTTTCGCGTGCGTTGCGCTCTACGTCCTCCTGACGCCTCCTGTTCGCTCTTGTCATCGGTCTTGACGAATTCGGCAGCACTGGCTGTCTGGCGACCCTCAGTGGTGTCACAGGCTTCGCCGCTGCCATCAGTTCTGGCCGTACCTTCGTCGAGTCTTGGCCTGTTGCCTCGGCGTCGTGAGCCATCGCTCGTGTTTCATCCATGTTGATTGCTGGTGCCACGATCACCTCGGCATCGTTCGCGCCTTCTTCAGTTGTGCCTCTAGCGCCGTCGTTATATTGATTCCTGTTACCGTCCTTACTCCGCATCTTGTGAAAATCAGAGTGCCCTTCACTGAATGTGCGTCGTCGTCCTCGTCTCTTCCGGCCAGCTGCTGCCAACACGTTTACCGGAGCGCGAGATAGCGCATCTGCTACCACGTTGGTATTGCCAGGACGATATTCCACCTCAAAATCGTACTCTTGGAGCGTAAGAGCCCAGCGATGCAATTTTCCGGTTAGGTTTGTGCTTGTCATTAACCACTTGAGTGCTGCATGATCGGTGACGCTCACAAATCGTCTTCCATAGAGGTAAGGTCTAAACAACTTGATCGACCACACTACTGCAAGACACTCCAGTTCTGTGATTCCATAATTTGCTTCCGTGTTGCTATTTACTTTACTTGCAAATGCCACTGGTTGCCAGCCCTTGCCTTGATCTTGCATAAGGCATGCGCCGAGACCAACCTTGCTAGCATCAGTAACCACTCTAAACGGTAGTCGGAAATTCGGGTAAACCAGCAATGGCTTGCGAGTTAAAACGACTTTAACATGCTCAAATGCTGTTTCTTGTGCCTCCGTCCACTCCCATTCAGCATCTTTTCGC
Organism: Phytophthora infestans T30-4; assembly: GCF_000142945.1. Classification (NCBI taxonomy): domain Eukaryota; phylum Oomycota; class Peronosporomycetes; order Peronosporales; family Peronosporaceae; genus Phytophthora; species Phytophthora infestans. Next base: position 126,745 of record NW_003303643.1, read on the forward strand.
AGAAGCTTGGTCATTGGAGCCATCAATGCGCCAAACCCTTCCACAAATCGTCGATAATAACCAGCAAGATGTACGAAACGTTTTACTTCCACAGCATCAGTAGGTCGTGGAAATTCCCGTACCGCAGTCACCAACCTATCGAGTGGTCGAACGCCTTTAGAACTGAGTTCGTGTCCAAGATACTCCATACTTTCAGTCGCGAATCGGCATTTCTTCAGTCGTAGCGTAAGCCCAGCGGCTGCCAAACGCTCCAATACACAAGCGACTTCCAACACATGCCGTTCGATCCCACTGCGAGTATAGATTACGATGTCATCCAGGTAGACTAAGCAGGTGAGCCACGTCAGACCTCGTAGAACACTATTCATCATTCTCTGGAACGTTGATGGAGCATTCGTAAGCCCAAAAGGCATTCTAACAAACTGATATAGGCCTTGTTTTGTCGTAAAAGCAGTCTTCTCTTTGTCTTTAGCTGCCACTCGAATTTGCCAGTACCCGGATCTTAAATCTAGAGTTGTAAATAAGACTGCTCCACCCAATGCTTCCAAGGTTTCATCAATTCTTGGTAAGGGGTAGACATTCTTCCTCGTTATCTTGTTCAGAGCTCGATAGTCCACACAAAAGCGAATCTCACCGTCTTTCTTTCTTACCAGCACTACCGGAAACCCCCAAGCGCCGTTGCCTTCTTCGATTACGCCTGCACCCAACATCTTCTTGACATTCGTCTCGACCACAGTGTCTTCCATTTGTGCCAGTCGTCTACGTTTTAACAGAATAGGGGCCTCGTCGCCCGTCTCTATTTGATGCTCCACGTCGAGTGTAGTAGCAGGTGGACAGTCACCTTTGTCCGCTACTTGGTTCCTATATACCCTCAACAAACGCTTCATGAGCTCTCGTCCACCTTCGTCTTCGATGCCGATTTGTAGCTCGTCCACGTTTTCCAACGGAGTCTCACCATCTCCTAATTCACGCAACCATCCCAGCAATTGATCGCGTTGTAAGACGCCATTCATTTCGAGGATCTCCACATTTTCCTCGATTGGAATCCACGTCCCTAATTCTTTCTTTGAAGGAAGCTTGACCCTACCACCACTTGCATTAATGGCGGGTACCACCGCCTTTCCGTCTCGAACTTCCGTCACTGTCGTAGCCAACAAGATGGATCCCAGACGAACTGTGGGTATGAAGATGTCTTTCTCCCCATCCTCGCCTGTCACCGCGATCTCTATGGGCATTACTGTACCTCCACGTACTTGGGTTTTTCGCGCCATGCGCACTGCCGCAACCTTCACACCTTTTGCAGCGTCACTTGTCTTGAACGGTATTACTACTGAACGTCCTTCTTCCTCATATTTCAGCTCATTGGTCCGAAAATCCATAACAGCGCCGTGATCGTTCATGAAGTCCACACCAACTAGGAATTCGTTATAGCAACCCTTGACTATGCATGCATCCACGCACACGGTGTCGCCAAACACGTTCTCCAACTGGAAACGCCATACTCCTAGAACGTCTAGTAGGAATACTCCTATTCCTTCGACATAATCCACTGGTGCTGAGCACGACACTCTGTCTCCGTACTTCACCCAACTCGTGCCAGCGATTGTGAACCTGATTCCACTGTCAAGCTTCACGTACTTTGTTACACCGTCGACCTTCATTCGTGCTGTAGGTAGTCCGTCGTTAGCTTCCACGTCAGATACCTTGCTTTCGGCTCCTTCGGTACTGCATCGTTGTACGAGGCTAACTCGTGCTCGTCCGCCTCTACCTGGTTCGCCCTCTTCATTCAGTCCTTGTCGACGTTCCTCCAGTTGTTGAACTGCATCTTCGACTTGTCGTTGGCGGTCTTGCTGTAGTTCAACTTTATTGGCTTGTTGCCGTTTGCTTTCTTGGTCGGCGGCACGTCGCTTCTCCAACGCACGCTTCACTCGCTGCCGTTTCTTCTGATTACAGGCCAATTTCCTGGCCATATGACCGTACTGATTACATGCGTAGCATTTGGGTCCCGTTGGGCACTGTGCTGCCCAATGTCCACTCTTGCCACACTTCCAGCATGCTTGTGAATTCTGCGGTACTCTTGGCTTCCCTGGTGGCTGTGTACTACCACTTCGTTGCTCTTGTCGAGGTACTGCTGCTTGTCGTACAGCGGCTTTCTGTTTCTTGCGCTGCGGTTTCACATCTGACTCGTCGCTGCTCGATGTCGGCGGTTCAACTCTCGTCTTCTGCGCCTTCGCTGGCTTCTTTGTTTCTTTCCGTGAGCTTCTGGCTGCATTCTCGGCAGAGCGTTTCCGGCTGGCTTTTTTGGATTCATACCAGAACTTGCCGTTCCATATGCGACCCGACGGCACATCCCACGTGCCTAAATACTCGTTCCATACGCCTTGTGGGTTCGTAAAGAGGGCTAATGTGCAATGCTCTCCCTCCGCAGCTGTCATCCCACCATCATTCGCGACTCGCAACTCTACTGGCAATCCTGTTCCGCCAATCCCCGGAATCACTAACGTTTGGCCGGTTGTGCCACCAACTGGTACCAGATAAGGACTTGGGGCTATGGCCCACGGCTGTCCAATGTTCAGCATGCCCTGCGCCACATTATCCATGGGATCGTCGATTTCATTGGCTTTATCTACAGCCTCTTCCAAGGTTGCAGGCTTCGGTCGCTGTTTCACCAATTTCTTCGTAGTCTTATCCAGATTTCGGTAAAACTGCGCCAATAGAATGCGTTCACTGACTTTGTTACGACCGACTACATCTCGCAATGCTGCCGCGAAATCAGAGTACGTTTCTCCAGGCATCATCCTGCGCATGTTCACACGCCATTCTGCTGCCGACTTATCCAGTCTCTCACCATAACGTCGTAGAAGTGCATTCTTTAAGTAGGCCCATGTCCGGTCACGTGATGGCAATCGTCGATCCATATTCACCCACCAACGTGCGGCATTGTCCATAATCTTGTTTCCCAAAATAAAATACAACGCATGGTCTGACCATTTCCCACGTCCAGACTCAGCGGCTCCCTTCAAGGCTAAGTCCACCCTGTCTATCCACGTCGAGACAGAGACCTTTGGCGAGGGGGTGAAGGTCGGCAACTCTAAGTCCTTCACACTCCTGCGACGGGATTGGCTTTCATCATCTCCATGTCGTTCCCGTTGGACTTGACGCCTCCGTCGTTCTCCTCGTACATGTCGCCCATGCCTTCCGTGTCGCCGTCGGCTTTCGTGACGCCCTCGTTGCTCATCAGACTCGGCTGACCCATTACTGGAGGCGCTCGAACTTTCACTTGGTTCGCTACTGTCGTCTCCGCTACTGCCGTCACCATCTGGATTCACCCCGCTGTAGTCGACTCCACTATCGTTGTCATCAGGAGTACTCCAGTCCGACGAACCGCTGTCTCCACTATCACCATTGTGACGCGCTTCACCAGCACGTGATCCACTGCGTCGCAATACTCGTCGACCAGCTTGGAACCTCTGGGTTCTCGAAGGAGCAGGCTGCAGCTTTGCGACCACGGTCGTCAACGTCTGAATGGCGGACGCCATCGCTGTCATGTCCACGTGGTTGTTTGGTGCAGTGCCGCTACTCACGGCCGTACTGGCCATTAATTCCGCCCCATGTTGGTCCTCATCATTGCTTTGTTCATCGGGTTCTCCATCATCACTGGGCACACGACGCACTCTCTGTGCCCGGCGTCGGTACTTCCCACGTGCATGTCCATGTCGTCCTTCCTTGTCAGCTCCACTGACCTCCTTGGTTGACGCTTGTAGCTCTGCTACTGCCCTCGTCAGTCGCTGCATTGTGGCTGCCATGCCCATCATATCCTTACTTTGCGTTCCTGCCGCGTCTTCGCCACTCTTTTCCGCTTCGCGACTCCGCGTGCAGTCCTTCTCATCATTGGCTATGACCCGTCCGAGTTCCTTGGGATCCTTATTCTTCGAGGTCGATCGCTGCTGATTCGCCGACGCTCTCCGTTTGATCTTCACCGGCTTCGCTTCCGCCTGCTCCACCGCTTGCTCGGCTGCTTGCCGCTTGTCCTCTCCCTTTCGTGTGTTCACCGGAACGGCCACTTTCCGTACGCCTTGGCTTCTCGTCACCGGACGCCCAGTCTCGGAGTCCGTGCTGCTGAGTGAACTTTCTTCGCCGGCCTTCCTGACTCGCCGCGCCTTCTGCGCTTTCTTACTTAGAGTAGTGACTGTCGCAGCAGTAACCATTTTCGTACCCCGTAGCCTTCGTAACCCGGCGTAACCACTAGCCCGTTTGCTTTCCTGTCTTTCTGAACTCTCTTCGTTGCTCTGAGATAGCCCCTGTATGACCACCATGTAACGAGTTGCTGTTCCTCCTGCCCGACTCGCTGGGCAAATCGTATAGTTTATGTGCCTGCTGCGCTGTCTGTCCCTAGTCCGTAGTTGTTACTTGATAGTACTCGAAGACGTCACTGGCCAACAGATGCTCCACTGAGCCCTGTGCCGGAACCTTTGGCTCCTACTTTTTGTATTCCTTCTCCTTAGCTAACCTTACGTAAGCTAATAGAGGTTCGTTCTTCGTTTTCGTTCTTCCTTCTCCGTCCCTGAGCAGATAGTCTCCTAGTCAGATCACCCACGTCCTCGCCGAAGCACCGTGACGTCCCGATGCGATCCAGATCACGCTCAATCTCAAAGCCACCTGGGCGTACGCCCACGGCGCCTACCCTACTCGTGCGCGGCCACCACAGCGAACTCGGGTACTCTACTTCCCCTGTCTGGTCTCACCGTACGTCGCTCCGCTTGTCCGTACGTTCTCCTCCTTGGATCCTACTTGTTCTCCGTTTCACGGTACTGCAGTGCGTCCACCACAACCCCGTACGTTCTGTCAGCCACACTCTGTGCCTCAACAGCCCTTTCTTTCGTCTTTGTCTTGTCGCTGACTGTACTTCCAGCCCTCGACCGTCTTTCGTCTCTCGTCTCACTCTTCGACCTACTTGTCTCGTCCTTTGCAAATTCGGAAGTACTCACGTCCTTGCTCTTCCTGCCGTCTAACGCCACCGGTCGCGACGGCTCGCCGTCTGCGATCTCCGTCCTAACCGTGTGTCCGTTGAATCCGTTGGACTCCTTCCACCCTTTGGTCGCACCCTTTGCACGTTGAAGTTGGCTACGTGCCAACGTACACTCTTCCGAAAGATCTTCGGTAGACCACGTCATCAACTTGTTACAAAGCTCTAAAAACATTGATATGGAAGCCTTTGACAGTGCCATCGAGTCAGTTAGCTCTAAGCCTAAGCTCAGCGCAATTGCGAAGGTAATGGTTCAGTTTAATTTCCTCATGGAAGGTGGAGATACTAAAGAGATGATCGCTGAGATGATGCAGATCGTAGGGAACAGTGCTTTCGGACGTTCTGGTGTGGATAAGACCAAACCTACAGAGGTGAAATACATGTCAGACGCAATCCATGTTCGGGTCATTGTCGAGAAGCAGAGTTGCCACGATGTTGAGGAGCTTGCTGGATCAAATGAGGTAAGCCTCAAGAATTGACGCATCAGGCTCAACAATTCAATTCCACTATCCATCGCCATCTATCAACTCGCCAAGATGCATATGCTTCAATTCTACTATAAATGCATATACTGCTACTTCAATCGTAGCGATTTTCAGTACCAAGAGATGTATACGGATTCTGCTTACATTGCTTTCACATCAGCAAAATCGTTCCAAGAATGCATCAAGCCTGCGCTCATGAATCACCTCAAGCAACACAAGTATGATTGGTTCCCGATTGATCGGAGTAGAGAAGAAGCTGCTTTTGATCCACGTACGCCTGATATTTTCAAGGATGAGTGGTCGGGGGATGCAATAGTTTCTCTGTCGAGCAAGAATGACATCTGCTATATACCAGATGAGTCTCACAAGATCAAGGTGTCAGCTAAAGGTGTTCAACAGACACGCGGACGCAACGCCGATGTCATCAACCCTGAAGGTTTCGAATCCGTGGTCAGCGACCAGATCACGCTTTCGGACACCAAAAAGGGTATCCGCGTCTATAAAGTTAACAAATGTGTTTTCACATACACTCAGCAGAAGACTTGTTTAAACCATTTCTACGATAAGCGTCAAGAGCTATCAGACGGAATTAGCATGCTCCCGCTCGGTATTTAATTGAATGATATAATATGGATGATCTTCTAGTATAGCTCTATAATGATCCAAAAATAGGCTTCATAGACGCCAAAGCTGTATATGATAGAGCAAATTTCATCGATAGCTCAATTTGACTCAAAGATGTTAAGGCATGGTACGCGAGCAATGCTGATGCTCAGCAGTTTGAAGATCAGAGGAAACGATGCGATCTTTTTCATATAACCAGTAATAACCACGATTCTTGGCAGATCAAATTTGGAACGGGGTTACACACCTGGTTACGAAACAGGTTTTCCACATTGGTGCGATATACTCCAATTGTAATGGGCCCAACTCCAATTACATAAGTAGGTAGATATTTCTTTAGTTATTACATAAGTAGGTAAAGTGGCACACGGGTAGCGTGTGCCAAAGTGTCATCATCTGATTGGTTGATAGTGAGGAGGCAGACTCACTTATTGACCAATCAGATATAGACATGTGTTTGAGTGGTTCACACGAGGCCAGGGGTAGCCGCCCTGGTCCTAAATAAATCAGAGTTGAATTTGACACAAACCTAAGACTTGGTTTTATTATTGCGAGCTTCCTCCGCACTATAGTGTAAGCTAGTAACGGTATCTCTTACCCCGTTACACCTGGTAGCACTTCGTATTCCTTCCAACGACCAAGTCTACGATGAGCCAAGTCCAGATCTCCGGGGCGACCCTGGAGCATGCTGCATTCCCCCATCTCACTCGCGTGGAGTGGGAAGCGCTTCACCGCCTCGTGGCGGTGTCCGGAGACGCTGTCGTCGCATCGCTGCTGAGCTCAGCGACGCCCGACCAGCAACGTCTTGCAGCACAAGAGTTCATGGAACGCGAGCTCGCCGATGCGAATCGGCGGGTGTCAACTCCCTCGCGTCCATCCCAGAATGACGTCGTCAAGATGGAGACGTCTACGTATTCTGGCGCCGGTAAAAACCGGCTTCCGCTAAACCGGTGGTTCCGCGAGATCGACATCGCTATCGCCTCGCGACGCATCGAGGCGTCATCGGCCAAGATGAACTTCCTCCTCTCCCGGTTAACCGGGAAGGCCAAAGAATGGGCCCTCGGGAAGCTGGTTGTCGACCCCGAGGCTTTCCCGACTCTGGAAACTCTCCAGAGCGACTTGCGCCTCGCGTTCGAGCCCCCGCAAGATGAGTCTCGCGTTCGCGCAGAGTTCTTCGCTCTGCGGCAAGGGCAGATGTCCATGCGTGATTACGTCCAGAAGACGCGACATCTGGCGTCATGCATCGTGACCAAGCCAATCGACATGGCCTCGCAAATGCACGTATTTGTGTTCGGCATGCGCGAGGG
>NW_003303643.1:136084-140961 GCF_000142945.1 Phytophthora infestans T30-4
GACGCCTAAACCTCGTCGAGACTACACGACCAGCGATAGCCCGCCAATGGAATCGGTCAGCGCGCTGGAGTACGTGGAAGGAGGCCCGAATCGGTCGCAATCGCGAGCCCGCCGCGCGAAGCGGCGGGATCACACGCCTTCCAGGCTTGTCCTGGAGGAACTTTCTTCGGGACCTCAAGGCTGGAGACGTCGAGCAAGTATGCTTGGTCACCGAGGCAGTCTCGGTGGATGAGGCAGCAAATGCGGTCGCAACGGACAGTGAACGTTCACGTCCGCTAGGTGCTGAACCTAAGTCTGCTCGAGAGGAACGATTCCAAACGCAGTCCTGGGAGCCCTTGCGTGAGTCAGCGAATCCCGTTTACGACACCGCCTGCGAGTACGCCGACGTCTTCCCGGATGAGATCCCCGCCGAGCTACCGGCGGATCGTGGGGTTCAGCATGAGATCGACCTCGCGCCAGGTACGAAGTACTGCGTCACCAGACAATGGCCACTTCCTCGTGATCAAGTGAAAGCGATCGATGACTTCTTCGAGGGCCGCCGAAAGGCGGGTCACGTGCGTGAGATTACCTCTCCCCATTCCAGTCCAACGTTCTGTGTGAAGAAAGCTACAGGGGGGTGGCGTATCGCTCACGCATTCAATAAGTTGAATGATGCCACCATCCCCGCGCAGACTCCGATCCCTCGGAAGGACATGGTACTGGACTCCATGGCTGGCAGCGTCATCTACAGCGCCATCGACCTGACCGATGGATTCTATCAGATCCTGATGAGAACATCTGATGTGCCTCTCACCGCCGTAAGTACACCGAGCGGGATGCTCTGGGAGTGGCTCGTGATGCCACAGGGCCTCAAGAACGCGCCTGCCACCTTCAATCGCATGGTCTCCCATGTGCTTCGCCCGCTTCGAGACTTCGCGCCGAGTTACTTCGACGACATCTTCGTGCACAGCCGCGCTGAGGGCAACCTCAGTGCCGTGGACGTACATCTAAAACACCTGAGACAAGTCTTCCAGGTGATGCGAGAGAACAAGCTCTACGCAAATTTGAAGAAATGTGTCTTCTGCGCACCGGAGATTCCGGTGTTGGGATGCTACGTGAGCAAGAACGGTGTGCGCGCGGATCCCGAGAAGGTATCGTCTATCTGTGCTTTGGCCAACGCCGACAAGCCCCACTGAGTTGCGTCAGTGGCCTGGCATGGCCAATTACTTGCACAAGTACACGAAGAATTACGCTGGGTTGATCCAGCCGCTGTCCCTCGCTGCTGAAGAAGGACGTGATCTGGGAGTGGAAATCGGACCCCCAAGCTGCATTCGACTCGGTGAAGAAGAGCTTGGCGTCTGCGCCGATACTGAAGCTTGCTGATGACTCAAAGCCATTCCACGTCGTCTGCGACGCGAGCGATTTTGCCATCGGCTGTGCGCTGATGCAGTTCGATGATGACGAACACGAACGCATTATCAGCTATCAGTCGCGCCAACTGAAGCCAGCCGAGAAGAATTACCCAGTCCACGACAAGGAGCTCCTGGCAATGCGGTACGATCTGATCAAATTCAGAGTGTACCTGCTCGGTGAACAGTCATTTGCGGTTTACACTGATCACGCATCGCTGCGGACAGCGATGAAGAGCCCTCACTTGTCGCAACGGATGGCCCGTTGGCTGTCATTCTTCTCCGAGTACAACTTCGTTGTTCACTACAAGCCGGGCAAGAATAACATTCTCGCCGACGCGCTGTCTCGGCGTCCGGACTACGATCCCCGTGAAGCGCTAGGACATCAGCTCGCTGATGAGGACGACGACGAATGTGCGGTCTGCGTGTCGTCAGGCATCAACTTGACGTTGACCACGCCCACGCTCCGGCTGGGCGACGAGATTGCTACAGCGTACGATGATGACCCTATATACGGCGCCATCATGAAGCACCTGCGTGCTCCTAGTAGTGACACGCTAAGTGCCCTGTCAAAGACCACGCGGAATCAGATCGATCGATATCGACTGGACGGTAATCTGCTCAAGTTAAGCATCGACAGGTTCGATGGTCCTCGAGTCGTCGTCCCAAACGACGCTGATCTACGTGCGCGCATAATCCACGAGTATCATGACGCCCCGACTGGAGGACATCTCGGTCGCGAGAAGACGTACGCGGCTCTGTCGAGAGACTTCTATTGGCCGCACATGTACAAGTGGGTACGCAAGTGAGTCCGCACATGTGAAACTTGCCAGCGAGTCAAACCGTCTTCGACGTCTCAAGCCCCATTGCGCCCGCTTCCGGTCGCCACGGAAGCCTGGCGCTCCATTTCGATGGACTTCATCTTCGGTCTTCCGCCCGATACAGCCGGGCGCACAGGTGTACTTGTGTTCGTTGATCGTTTCAGCAAGATGGTCCATCTCGTTCCGGTGGCGGCCTCAATCACCGCGGAAGAGTCCGCGGCCCACTTCGTCGACGTGATTTTTCGTCACCACGGCCTGCCGGAGTCTATCGTGTCCGACCGCGACCCGCGGTTTACATCCGCGTTCTGGTCACGCCTCTTCGAGCTCTTGGGAACCAAATTGCTGATGTCAACTGCGGCACATCCGGAGACGGATGGACAAACAGAACGCGTCAACCGCGTCCTTGAAGACGTTCTCCGAAGCTAAGCAACTTCGTACACGAACTGGAGCTCGTTCCTACCGCTAGCCGAGTTCGCACTCAACAACGCCGAGCACTCCTCGACGGGTATGACGCCGTTCTTCGTGAACAACGCTCGCCACCCACGTGTTCCGGCACTTCTCGCCGTGGGTCACCCCACGGATGCTGGCGGCTCCACCCTTGGTGGGGGAGAACCTCCTTCGGTCGACATGGATGCTGAAGCTGCGCTCAGCTCTAGGGACAACGTGTCCGTGTCGTGGTCATCACCGGTACGTGAGCCGGTGTCTCAGCACGCACCGGTAGCCTCACCGGTGTCAACAAGCCTGCCGGCGCACTCGACTTCAAGGTTATCTTCGGGTGTAGCCAGTGCGAACGCCCTGACTCGTTCTCCGTCCAAGCAGTCCATCGAGCCTCCTCGGCATACTGCATCTCCGATAACGAGATGGACGTCGCAGAACTTGATCGATCCAGGCAGCAAGATTCGTGAGCAAGAAGTTACCACGGCAAACTATACACCGAAACCCTCGGTGCTTCCTGCCGATCGCTCGGCAGTTGCGGAATTCGTCATGCAAAGGCAATCCATCGCAAGGCTCGTCCACGACGCACTGCAGAACGCAGTGGACAAGCAAAAGGAACAAGCTGATAAACACGGTCGAAAGAACGTGAATGTATTCAAGATAGGAGATCGCGTTCTCCTATCGACCGAGGGAATCCGCGCTTCCGCCGTGACCAACCCCGGCGCCAACAAACTTGCCCCACGCTTCATCGGTCCTTTTCGTGTAACCAAGGCTGTGGGCGACGCCTACACCTTGGACATCCCGTCATCACTTAGACTCCACCCGACGTTTTACGTCGGGCGACTCAAGCGGTACTTCCCTGCGACGATTCCTGATTCGAGCCACCAGACGGAGCATGCGTCGGGCGACCAGCCCGACGAGCCTGACGCGCCAGAAAGCCGTCAGCCCCTGGCGCCCGCTCTCGCGGACGATCTCCCTGCTGGGCAGAGCCAAGCACATGCGTCTCCAATCCCTGTAGGCGAGATAACAGCTCCCGATTCGACTGACGAAACTCCGACGCGATCTGCTCAGCCCGCCAGGCACGATCTTCCGCCCGCTCAGCCCCAACCTGAGCGTCCAACGCGCGGTTCGAAGCTGCCTCCACCTCGCCCTGAACGTACGGGGCGTACGCCGTATCATCGTGAAGGCCCACCACCGATAATTGACTCGGTGGGTGATGCGTGCTGGATTGTGGAGCGTATCGTTGACCACGAAGATCCCCACAGCTCGACCGCTCAACGAAACGTCCGTAGTCGTGTGCCTCGCGCGGTTCCGACCGCGCGCCGCTTCTTGGTACGTTGGCTCGGTTATCCCCCAGAACATAATACGTGGGAGCCCCGCGCCAACCTTCTCCGCGACGTTCCGAACGTGGTCCACGAGTATGAGACCATGCTGCTTGAGAAGAAGAATTCCGCGGGCACCCCGCGGAGACCGCGAACGAGATCGAGAACGGCCACGAGAACGACCCGCACGAGGAGGCGACAACGACGCCGCGCTCCGACGCGTGCAACGTTGGCGTGAGCCGCCGCGATTAGCCGCCTGATCTATACTGGACAGGGTGTGCTCGTACTTTCCGATCCATCCCGACTCCTCGCCGCTGAGTGGCCGCTCAGCGAGATGTTCCCTCCATTCGCGTTGAGTCGGACGGGTTGAAGTACCACAGGACTCGCACCCCTCTCTCACGTGCACGAAGCAGAGTCGATCCAAATCCCACGCGTTGTTGCAGACCTTCACGCGCAGCTCTCCAATCGAATGATCCGCGAGGATCTCCTCGCGATACGCCAACCAGTCGACAAAGCTTTCTCCAGCACGCGACATCCGGTTCCATCGCCGGATGAAGGCACACCAGGAGCGACGAAGTCCCTCACGATCAGCGCCTTCAATGTATTTCTTCCGCGTCGCGCGGAAGCGACGAAAGTGGTTCTTCATAGTGTCTAGCGTATCCGGATTCTCCGCTCCTGACAAGTCATACAGGTCTCAGGAAACCAGGGCGTCGTCCATCACGCGCGACCGCGTGCTTTCGGCACTGATCCTCGTGACTGTCGGCTCCGCCGGTGTCTCGGCTGTCTGGGTTACCGCCGCCGTTAGTGCGTCGATGTTTGCTGCTGTCACCAGCGTCGCGCTGGTGCTAACGCCCGTTGACTGCGTCGTGTTGTCCTTCGGCCATCTACGCTCTGTGGGTTTTCGAGTTTTC
>NW_003303643.1:141061-209739 GCF_000142945.1 Phytophthora infestans T30-4
GATCTCACTGCACGCTGGAGTAGTGAGACTACATGCGTAGTTGAACACTCTTTGGACGTCTGCCGCTGCGTTGATAACATCGGCGTACGAAGTCCTGCGTAGGACGAATAAAACAGTGTTCGTAAGCCCGTAGTGCCATGAAAAGTAGAAATTACTTATGTCGACATGCCGACCAGTAGTTATTACATAAGTAGGTAAAGTGGCACACGGGTAGCGTGTGCCAAAGTGACATCATCTGATTGGTTGATAGTGAGGAGGCAGACTCACTTATTGACCAATCAGATATAGACCTGTGTTTGAGTGGTTCACACGAGGCCAGGGGTAGCCGCCCTGGTCCTAAATAAATCAGAGTTGAATTTGACACAAACCTAAGACTTGGTTTTATTATTGCGAGCTTCCTCCGCACTATAGTGTAAGCTAGTAACGGTATCTCTTACCCCGTTACACCAATGGTTACATTTGGCAGACTGTTTGTCTGCATGCATTCAATGCATTCTTTGGTTGAAAGTCAATATTTTGTAACCAATTAGAATAGTAGGATTTTGCAACCATTCGTTGATAAATACCTTTCATTTAGAATATTAGATTAGGAAGAAAACCCAAACAAACAGATAAACAGTTCTCTATTTACCGGAAATCGGCTTTGCTTTCCATTTAAGTAAATCTATACATTCGGACGAAAGTATAGTTAATCTATGTGAAACGCAACTTACGGTATCTCATACACGTGCGCTAATGTGGTGTTGAAATTCCCACATGAACTCTAGCTACAAATGTAGTTAGGGCGTTCCCACAACAATACGTCTGCTAGGGTAGCAAACGATCGTTCGGGTGGACCTGAAGACCCCAGTTCTACCCTTCACCGGGACAGACTGGACCTTGTAAACTACTTATATAGGCCAACCAGTAAGCATAAAAACACGCTACTAGCACGAGCAAAGCTAATAGGTGTTATGAATCCTTGTGGTCCCAACAGCGGAAGGGTACCAGGCACGGGTAAGCCTTTAACGAGGGCACCGAGTGTTCAACACTCGGTTGGAAGAATAAAAGGGCTGCCATACAAGCACTCCCAGTCGTGCAAATAGGCAACAATAAGCCGTCGCGTAGAACATACCGATAGTAATCGACCAATAAACATACAGTCTCTTGGCCTTACCGGATGAATCCTCGCTTCAGAGCTTCGAGTTCACCGACAGGCAAACACACTCAAACAAGCTTGACCAGACGCTTAACTTGAAGCCGGGTGTGCATGAGTGAAAAATCTGTTTATTATTTATCTTTACCCTTTCGGGACTATTCCTAATAATAATTCCTATTTATGAATACAAATATCAAGTGAACAATGATCTGTTATGGATCTTCTTGCACGCCAAGCGTCGTCTGCATCGTCGCATGAGCATCTTTAACGGATCGAGCCTGTCCCAGCCGGTGAACGTGCCTTCATAGTGTCGCGGAGTCTTCCGCGAGCTCACCTCAACCGCCACCGAGGGTTCGTACCGTAGACGGTCAGTTCTTGGCCACTGAATGCGAATTCGGCCAGTCCATTACTAATAACAAGGACGGCCTGGATTGATTGACATCTGGACCGTATCCAATATTCATTAAGAGGTCGGTAGTGACCTGTCGAGTCTCTTGCACCTTGGAGTCACCGTACATCACGTGACCGAGTTCGTCGCTTGAACATCGTGGGCGGTGCCGCATCTTTGTTGACGGGCTATTATCCGCAACCCTGGAGAAATTACTACACCACAACTGCCCCCATCGCAATGGAAGCCACGGTACTGGTGCCCGTTATGACATTTCTTCATTCTCCAATTCACCATCCAGTCACAGGATGTCCAAGCGTCTGAATCGGGCCGTGAATAACGCGTACCTACTTCTTAATCCTCGCCGACGACGTGAACACGAACAGCTGGAGGTAAGTCCACTCATCTTCTTCTTGAATCTTCGGTACCTTGCTCATCTCCATGCATTACTCGTCTTGTTTTTCAGGAGGACGACACCGAGGTTTCAAACAACCCTCAACCTGCCACACTTCTTTCGACGGCAACATCATCAGCTGGACCCCCGGTGCTTCCTGTTCAGACCTCTTCACCTCCTGCTGCAGCTCCTACGGCACTTCCTGTCGTCGCTGAATCTAGAGGGAATGACTCCTGTTGATCCGCCTCCGCCTTGCGCCTGCTGGTGGTCCTCCACCACTCACCGAGGATTCGTTGCGCGCCATGCTGGCTGAGAGTACGGAAGTGTCGGTTGATCACATGGTGACATCGATTATTTCGTACTTGACCGCGATGGCTCGTCATCAAGTGCAGCTCAACGTTGCGCCTCCTCTTCACGGCGGTGTCCGCACTCAACGTCGCCTCGAGACTGCAATGGGCTTTGACGAGACCCTCGCTGCCGTACAACCTCTTCCCGATGCGCTGACGGCCTTGCTCGACCGAGTTGCCAGCCTGGAGCGTCGATTGCGGGCCGCCCAGACCGAGGCTGCTACCGCTGTACGTTCGGTGGCACCTGTAATCATGGCTCCGGAGAACGCGGAGGCGTACATGAAGGCTGCTAACACTGAAGTAGAAGCTCTCCGCAAGGGCGTCCAGATTCTTCGCGAGCCCAGCGCCAAGAATGCTGCCATACTCCCGAGTGTTCAGTCTTCGATGGAGCAACATTCAGAGGATTTGAAAAGTTTTCACTGCGTGGTCCAAGCACGACAGGCGTTTAATACTACCCTAAACAAGAAGCTGGACTGCGAGCGCGAGGTGCACAAGTCTTCCATTGGCGCGAACACTGAGCAGACTCGCCAACTTCACCTCCTCTTGGTCAAGCTTTCGAAGTGCAAATATGTTGGCAACGACACGCTCAACATCCTCGAAAATCAACAAGCTCGCAACACCCACCTTCTCCAAGTCAATCGTACTATCCGTACACACGTGAGTTTGGCCGGGATGGATCCAGAGGTCCTGCGTCTGGCTGTTGATGGTACGTTACAAATGTTGTTCTTTCCACCGTGGGGTCAGCGACTAACGTTCATTCACAATCGTCTGTGACAGGTCTCACCGCGGGCGAACTCGATCTGGACGCTCTGGACTTGGACCAGGATACATTGGTTGCTTTGCAGCGCATACAGTCTCCTGCCGCGTCTTCGCATGACCCCAAGTTCTTCCTGTAGCCCTGGCCCAGGCCGTTCACCAAGTGGCCCATGGAAAGCTCCACAAGCGTCTTTGACCAGGTGGCAAGGAGTCGGACGATTCCGACGAAGATAAGGCTCCCATCCCGACGGACAAGGCCAGCACGTGTATGGCAGCTGCTGGTCTCGGTGATGCACCGCCTGCCGCCCCTTCGACTCCCAAGTCTGAACGCGTTCGCTGTTTATCCCGAAGGCTTGGAAGCAAGCGGCTCAGAAGAAACGACGGAAGACTCGCCTTCGTTCTCCTGGCAAGTCACCCCGGCGTATTTCGAAGGCTCGATCGCCGTCTGTGCCATCGTCTACTCGTTCATGGTCGCCACCTCGCCCAGCGTCATCCTCGACTCCCGCCGTTGTAGACCTTAGCAGTGACCAGAGTGACGCCGACATGGTTGACGTTGATTCAAGTGGGGTCCCGTCGGATCGCGGTACTATCACCGCGTCTTCGGGTAACGATGTGGGCTCCTGGGCTCACGACGATGTCACCGAACCGCCTGGCGCGCCTTCGGCTCCATCTCAGGATGCCCGCGACGTGGCCAAGCCATCTGCGTCTACGATCTCTCCTTCTCCAGCCGATATACGCGTTGCCGAAGAGGCCTTGCGCGGGGCCGAGGAAGTTTGACTCATGTTCGGCTCGGATGACGAAGATGATGAATCGTATAACACCACCCCATCAGGCAAGGTTACTTCGTCGACTGCTGCGACTTCGAAGACGGTTATAATCTCGGGAGTAGTTTCTACAGCAGGGCTTCCCCCTGTTGTAGCTGTTCCACAAGCCTCCGAGTCTTCAAAGCCGACTCCGACTATTCCAACGGCTACCGCGGCAAGTGTGCCTTCAGCTGATTTTCCGATGGAGGTTGATAACGATGGCAATGTTGGTGATGATCGTGGAGATGACTTGGATGATGACGAACTTTCGGTGGATGATTCTCCTGATGATACAAGTGGTGGCGATGATGTTCCGCCGCCCACCGAGCATTCACATACTGCTGTCGACGACGATGTTAATGATTTCGACGGCAACCGGAGCGGTGTTGGCCCTGCTCGGCCTCCGACCCCTCCGCGGCCCTTCGCCAATGGTAACCTCTTCGATCATAATCGGTGGTCCACCTCCTCCGTCATCGCCAGGTTCACAAGCTCCATCATATTTTCCTTCTGCTCAGGCGTCTCCTCGCCCGTTTTCTCGAACTGTCCATGATGGGCCTGGGCGCCAGAATACGGCCAGCTACACTTCAGTACCGCGTCGTAGTGGCGCACCGTCGGTTGAGCCGTTGCCTCACCGTATGTTGCCTAAAGCTCGCCCTACCGTTCCAGCTTCATCGACCTTGCCACCGTGGGTTCTACCGTAACTGGACATGGAGCTCACCGATGCGGGTGACAAGAAGTGTTTCGAGCGTATTTTGAGCATGACACTACCGGAACCAGCCGGTGAATTATTCATCCGTACGACGTTGGAAGACCTTCAAGCGTACTTCGACTACACGAATCCGGATCACCCATATCAGCAGCTCCGGCGGCTTCATCCCCTACAGCCGTGTCTTTTCGCCACCCTCAATTTCGACCCAAGCGTCCCCCCATCGCGATTTGCCTCAAGATGATCTGGGCAACTCTTCGGGGTGATGGCGGCAAGCAGGGTGGCCTCAGGTTCGCGTTATGTGAGCGTCTTCAGTGGCTTCCGTTGGCTGGCATCGAGCGGGGTCTCGTCGAGGAAGCAAAGAAGGCCGCTCACGACAAGGAGCTCTTGAAGGTCCTAGGAGCTCTGTGGAAGAAGCTCTTCGGTGAGCGCGACCGTCGTGCCGATCGTCTTCGCAACAAGTACCGCGAGCAGTACATGGCGTGGCGTCGTGACGCGGTTTCCTCTGGCTCCTCTGATCCACCACCCATTCAGCCCGAGATGCTCTTGGAGCCGTCGACGCCGTGGTACCCCATCGAAAACTTGTCGCTCGCTCCACGGACATCTGCCTGGCTTTCCGAAGTTCCGTCTCTCGACACTCGTCAGCCCTGGCGTACTGAATGGATGAACACATCACGCTAGCAGCCGTACAACACCATGGACTTCCCGTGCCAGTGCAATCCGGAGCTCTTCAATCCGCGCGGAACACGCTTTGTGGATGTGTACCGCAGCGTGATCGTTGAATCGACTCTGGCTCCACCTGAGCTTATTCGGACTTGGCGCGACTTGTTTGACTCGCCACCGGTTACTTCGCGTCCTGCTCTGACTGCTGCTCCCGTTGAAGCTGGTGCCGAGGGTTCGCAGGCTCCGAATGCGGCTCCAGCCGCTGAGGCTCAGCTTCCCGACGAAGATGGAAAGGAGAGTGAAGACTCGACTTCGTTGACACTCATGACCGCTGCTGTCAGGCAATTGAAGTCACTTTGAATCCTCGCTGCATGCTCCACAACGTTCTCCGACGTTGTAGCTAACCGTTGAGGGGCCCACCGAAGTTTCGTTTTCAGTGGTTACACTTTTGTCGGTATTCATGTCTTCTTATTCTTAATCCACTTCCAAAGCGTAATCATGCTCATGTTGTTCTTCAAATGCATATACAAATAGCTGTTGCAGTAGTTTGTTTCGTCTGTTACCACAGGCTGCATCGCCCTGTGGACGGTTCATACGTGATCCAGTCACGCTAGTCTCCGTCCGCTACTTGCGCCATCTGCAGCAGATTCTCGCTATTCTTGTCTCGCAAGTAGTCGTACAGCACGACAAGTTGGATGCTGGCTCCCAAGTTGGGTCTTCGTAGCCAACCCACTTGACTCTGAACTCGCGTTCAGCACGCTCCGTGCTCGTCGACAGTGGTGTTCTGTCGTCAAGGATGGCCTCGTTTCATATTCGCCGGCGACTTGATCTGGTTCTCAGCTGTCTTCAGGCAACAACCACTGGTCGAAATCGAGTCTTGCTTCATTAGTCGCGTCTAGTACCAACCGAGCCTTCGGTCGACTGCTGAATTCGTTGACGGCCTTGAGTCCCGACACATGCACCACTGGGTAAAAGCGATACCCACTTCGGTCCGGCAGATCCAGTTCGTACGCATACCCTTCCACCTTGGGCTTGAAAAGAGATCTCGGTGGGGCTATTGCAAGATCATTTGTCTCTTCCGAACCTTCTGGAGGGTCCACCGAGGGTTCATTTTCACTTGGTTGAGGTACCGCAGCTTTTCCAGACGACGCAGGGAATCATTATTCTTTTTAGCCCGTCGCTCCTTTTCTACAGACTGATAATCTTTGGCCATAGTGAGGGAGATCTCGTGTTGTCGATTGATCCCGCGTCGCCACGCCAGTGCGTCAGACTGCTTGCCGAGTCCTCGTTTGAGTGATGACGACATCGCCTCCAACGTTGACTGCGCATCCCAACCGTGAATGAGGTAGAACGGCGTTTCTTTCCAACGCGGTCGGCGCGATTTTGAACCGCGACAACAGACGCCCACAGTACGGACCATGCGCGGTGTGCGGTGGCATGAGTCACTCCGCCCACTACTGCAGCAAGCGATGTAAGTTCTGCAAACAACTCCACGATGCTGGACAATGCGAGCTTTTCCGCAACTTCCAAGACCTTGCCAAATTCGTGCGTACCAAAGGCACGAAGGAGGAGCTCACACCAGAGCTCAAGGCCGTCGTTTAGGTACGACATTTAAACTAGGCAGCCCGCTTACTACAAATGGGTTGGTCCCTATCGGGCTGCCACAGTTAGCCGAGCCTTCAATGGAAGCAGAGTGTAGCTTTGCTTTCATGGGGCAGATTGAATGTCACGATAATTCTGTAACACGTGTGAACGCGACGGAAAATGAAAAGGAGAGAAGTAGAATCCTCGGTGGAGGTGTTGGAGAGAGGGTAGAGTGTGCTGATGCCGATGAGGGCACCAGCGAGGATTCGTTCGGCGTGGTTTCGAGTGCAGCGCTAGACGAGCCCAAGGGTCACTCCAATATGATGAAGTTGAACCCCGGCAAGAGACAGGGGTGGTGGTCGGCCCCGAAATTGGACTGAAGGATCAGAATGAGAGCTCTGGTGCAGGGCGCTGTAAACGACAAGCGTACGAGGATCCTCCTTGCCACAGGAGCCTACGTTAGTGTGATGACGGACGCCTTTGCCAAGAAGTTGCGGCTCCGAGATGTACCTGATCACGGACGCCGTATCTACATTCAAGGAATCGGCGAAGGCAAGGTGTCTACGACGCGACGAGCTTGCGTTAAGATTACGCTCGGATAGAAAATGGTGTACGAATTCGAGATGTGGGTAATGGCGCATAGTGCAGGCGTCGACGTGGTACTCGGGACCGACTTCATGATCCCAGCCGGGATTCGGTTGGACCTGTTTCACGGCGCGACGCAATTGCCGCACGAAGTCCAAATCCCACTGATCAAGACCAAGAATATGATCTACAGTGAAGAGTACGACTCTCATGTTAACTCCGGGCCACCTGAGCGTTTGGACATACAAGCGCACGAGGGGGGATAATATCGACTAGCGAAGCGTCAAGTTGAGCTAGAAGAACACGTACTGTAGGTTCGTCGAACGGACAAGTTAATCCCGTCAGTGGCGAGGTTTCGACGAGGACGACCTCAGCGTATTCGGTTGACCAATGGGTCAGACCAAATGGTGAACCTACCAGCACACGACTCGATTGCGATGTGGATACCCGAGGGGGATTTGCCGCGCGGTGACGGCTGTTTGCGTCTAGACTCCATAAAGTACCAAAATTGGCAAGTACTGACCAATGAAGGCTGCAGAGACCGCGAGCTGTTCCAGTGGAAATGCGAAATCTACGAACAATGGCTCGCAGATCAGCCTTCGGCAGTCGAGCAACCAGACTACCGAGAACCCATGTGAAGTGCTAGCAAGGCCTCTTGAAGACTCGTAAAAGACTCTGGTGATCATCTGACGTGCGCAGAGCGCTGGGTGATGATCATGGAGAAACGTGAGCGAGTGGATGCCTGTCTGGCGTCTGGGGTGACAGCCAGGGACACGGATTGTAACGGGGTTACATGGTGTGGAACACACAGGGGTACGAAGTACCCGGAGAGTTAACAAACGCTCAGTACATAAGTTGGAGAGTTAACAAGGTCTCTCAGTACGTTGGCCGAAAGCCACACGTTATGCATTTGATTAGGTTTAACTATGCTAGATAGTTAAACAGATACATTTACCCCTAGGCGGCTTGGCCGCAATAATAGTAAATAAAACACTTCTGGTTTTGAAGCATAAAAGTTAAGGTGTTAACTTTGAGCCCTGGTCTTGGGCTGTAAGTGTCCTTTGGATAAGGAACTTAGTATTAGTGACTCTTTGAGTCGAACGTCTTCCTCTGACGCTAAAGCTACGGCAGCCCCGCTGCACTTGGTAGCACTTGTAGTCAATCCCGCTCCTGAGTCGGTTGACTATATCCTCTGCGAGGATGGAACACCCCGTGTTCGCGAATTTGCCCCCGGCGCAGCAGGACGCGCTTACTAAGCTTATGTCCTTGCTTGGCCCGGAGGGCATGGCTCATCTTGCATCGCAAGGTCCAGAGGCGGTCACTGCCAGGCTGGAATCGTTCTCCCGCTACGAGAACGCGCTCTTGGAGCATGTCCAAGAGAAGATGAGCGCCGCAACGGCGGCGGCGTCGATGACGCGTGAAGAGTCTATGAGACTGAAACCGCTCATGGTGAGCGTAAAAACCTTCGAGGGGAAGGATGGAGAGAATCTCCTTTTCTGGACCCGTGAGGTCGAGATGGCCATGGGATCGGCCCTGCTCCAGTCTGAGCATCAGCGCGTGGCGCTGGCTATCTCCAGGCTTGGAGGTCGCGCTCGCGAATGGGCACTAACGTGCGGCACGTCTGTTGACGCTGCATTTCCCACTTGGGATCAGCTGAAGCAACAGCTTTCGCGCGTGTTCGCGCCGCCCTAATCAGGCGTACCGTATCCGGTCAAAGTTCCTGTCTACCCGCCAGGGTAAGAAGGGATTTATTGGACTATGTCCAAGAGTTGAGAACTCTTATCGCCGGAATGGCGGCGGACCCTCTTTCCGGAACTGGTCAGCGTGACCGTGTTCATGGAGGGGACTTCGTGTGAGCGCAGCTCGAGCGGAAGTGTTCCGTGTACACCCTAACTCTTTTGAAGAGGCGGTGGATGTGGCATTGAATGCCGAGCACAACTTCAGGTCGGCGCGACCTGGTTGGAGCGCTGGTAGCGCAAGCTCTTCGAGCGGTCCAGAGCCGATGGACCTCAGCTATGCTGAAGATGAAGAAGCGGAGCTTCTTGCTGCGGAGCAGCGCGCCGGCATCCGCCGATGCTTTGTGTGCAATAGCACTAAGCACTTGAGGGCATATTGCCCTCTGCGCAAGAAGCGCGAGGATCCGGCGAGCCAACCCTCCGGGTCATCGCCGGGAAACGGCAACTCCCAGTAGGCGCGGGGCGGCCTACTGGGGAAGAACTGAGTTCTGTTGTGCCTCGAAGAGGTAGAGGGCAACGGGGCTCAGCCCCGAAGAGAGCTGAGCTCTCTTACGAGAAGAGTGTGTGCAAGCCGGGCTTGCTGGTCGTTCAAGCGAACGTGAAGGTCTTTGCAAAGCCACGGAGAGTCTTGATTGACTCGGGAGCCTCGGGCAACTACGCCCGTCGCTCCACCCTGGAAGGGAGTCAGCTGTATGCTGAGGCACTGGAAGTGCCAACGAGAGATACGATCTCTGTCCGTCTCGCGACGGGGGCACTGGTAACTGTGTCGAAGGTCTCTGTCGACCTTGGAGTGAAGTTTGAGAACTTCGATAGCGTGGAGAGCTGTTTGGTCTTAGACCTGGATGCGAGGTATGACCTCATCCTTGGCATGGCATGGCTGGAACGTCATGAGCCATGGATCGACTGGAAGTCGAAAACGCTGGGTGCGTCGCACCCTGCTCCTAGTGGAGCTTTGGGGAGTCATGAACTCACCTCTGCTAGGAAGCAGAAGCGCTTTTGGCGCGAGCACGAGGCCGAGGCGACCGTAGTGCTGGACATTGGTATGTCCGAAATTGTTAGCAACGAGGTTGCTGTTTGCCCTGAGGGCGTACGTGGTGCGGCACGTTATCCGCGGAGCGGTGCAGGTCAGGTCAATGGCCAACTGCTGGGTCCTGGTGAGGACGAGCTCGGAGTGGCGCGTAATCCACTGAGTGGTATGAATCTGGTCGATGACCTACCGCTGCGTGACCCGAGGGTCGCGGTCGACTGCGAGTCGAGGCATCATGGGCGTGGCCCAGGAGATGCAGGTGAAGTGACACCTAGTTCACTTTGTGAAGGTCAAGAACCTCTTGGCTTTCAGCCGAGTGTCTTGCGAGACACTGTATCCTCTTCGAGGAGTGATGGTGCTGCTGCACCCGGTGGTGGTGACGGAGATGTCGCCACACCGCCCTCATCCGGCCGGGCTCGGTCGCGGATGGAGAGGAGAAGAAGACGCAGGGCGTCTGTGACGTCTTCGACGTCGGACGATGTGTCCAACGTGACGAGCGGTGATGCTCCACGTGATTCGGTGAGCGGTGCAGGTCAGGTCAATGGCCAACTGCTGGGTCCTGGTGAGGACGAGCGCGGAGTGGCGCGTAATCCACTGAGTGGTATGAATCTGGTCGATGACCTACCGCTGCGTGACCCGAGGGTCGCGGTCGACTGCGAGTCGAGGCATCATGGGCGTGGCCCAGGAGATGCAGGTGAAGTGACACCCAATTCACTGTGTGAAGGTCAAGAACCTCTTGGCTTTCAGCCGAGTGTCTTGCGAGACACTGTATCCTCTTCGAGGAGTGATGGTGCTGCTGCACCCGGTGGTGGTGACGGAGATGTCGCCACACCGCCCTCATCCGGCCGGGCTCGGTCGCGGAGGGAGAGGAGAAGAAGACGCAGGGCGTCTGTGACGTCTTCGACGTCGGACGATGTGTCCAACGTGACGAGCGGTGATGCTCCACGTGATTCTGTGAACAGCTGTATACACTCGTGAACGGAGTGACGGGGGAGGTAGAAGGCGATATCAGCCTTGATACTCTGCCCGCTGCAGATGCTCTGCTAGAGCTGGACGAGATGTCCATTGCCGAGTTCGGCGAAGCCTTAAAGGCAGGCGAGCTAGCCGAGGTGGTCTTGCTGGGACCTGAGGAGGAGTTGAACTCCTCATCCGTCGTGGACGACACGGTCCTAGAGGACACCAAGAAGGCGCTGAGCGCAAGAAGTGGATCGGCGATCCTCAAAGATCTTCGGATCTCTTCTACCCGGTGGTGAAGGAGTATGGAGACGTTGTCTCAAAAGACCCACCGACGGGCCTGCCTCCGGATCGAGGCGTGTGTCATGAGATTGACCTGGTTCCTGGAACCAAATACTGCGTAACAAGGCAATGGCCTTTGCCGAGAGAGCAGTGTGACGTCATTGACGCATTCTTCCGTGCGAAGCACGAGGCAGGGATGGTGCGTGAGAGTAAGTCTCCGCACTCGACACCCACGTTCTGTGTCAGAAAGCCGAACGGCAAGTGGCGCATTGTTCATGCTTTTAACAAGCTGAATGCGGCCACTATCCCGGCGCAAACGCCGATTCCTCGCAAGGATGTTCTGCAGAACAACATGGTAGGCTGTACGTTGTACAGCGCGCTCGACTTGGTCGATGGCTACTACCAATTGCTCATGAGCGCGAGCGACATTCCGCTGACAGCGGTGAGTACTCCGAGCGGTATGCTCTGGGAGTGGCTGGTGATGCCCCAGGGGCTGTCGAACGCACCAGCAACGTTCAATCGTCTTGTGACGCAGTTGTTTAGGCCCCACCGGGCGTACGTCTCAAAGCTTACCTTGGAAGATATATTTTGTACCTATATTCGGGGCCGGACCACGAAAAGTTCAGACGTGGATAACCACATTGACCACTTGCGAGCGGTGCTCGAGTGCATGCGCACTAATAAGTTGTATGCCAACTTGGACAAGTGCGTCTTTGGCGCGGAGGAGATACCTTTCCTCGGGTGCTTCATTGGGAAGCGTGGCTTACGGGCAGATCCTGCCAAAGTCAAGGCCATCGTGGACTGGCCGGTTCCCAAGAACCAAAAAGACTTACGCAAGTGGCTAGGCTTAGCCAATTACTTGCACAAGTACAGTGCGAACTACGCGGAGATGGCTCGGCCATTATCAGATCTCCTTAAGAAGGACGCACCATGGTGCTGGAAAGTCGAGCACGACGGAGCCTTTGAGGCTGTGAAGGAGAGCCTCCTCCAGGCTCCGATCCTTGCGCTACCGGACCCGGATAGTCCGTTTAGCGTCGTCTGTGACGCCTCCGATT
This sequence comes from Phytophthora infestans T30-4, assembly GCF_000142945.1. NCBI lineage: Eukaryota > Oomycota > Peronosporomycetes > Peronosporales > Peronosporaceae > Phytophthora > Phytophthora infestans. The sequence continues at coordinate 153,480 of NW_003303643.1, forward strand.
TTGCAATCGGTTGTGCTTTACTACAAGCAGACGCCGAAGGGCGTGAACGCGTGATCGCGTTTGAGTCTCGCCAGCTCAAAGCTGCAGAGAAGAACTATCCAGTTCATGACAAAGAGCTACTTGCAATGAAGTATGCTCTAGTCAAATTCAGGGTACACCTGCTAGGCTCTAAGCCTTTTGTGATCTTTACTGATCATGCGTCGTTACGCACTGCGACACAGTCGCCTCATCTCTCTCAGAAAATGGCAAGATGGCTTTCCTTCTTTGCCGAGTATAACTTCGAGGTGAAGTACAAGCCGGGGCGGCTTAATGTAGTGGCCGATGCGCTCTCGCGCAGGCCGGACTACGAGTTAGCTCATGTCACGACAGTGACGTCGTCAGTGCCTGACTTGATACGCGGAGCGTATGCACAAGACGACATGTGCGTAGTGCTGCTACGGGCTCTTGGGAGCGAAGAGTTTAAAGACTCTGACAAGAAATTGTCTGGGCGCTTACGCGCGAGGCTGCATCGATACTCACTCGATGGCGGCCTGCTGTACTACAGCACCGACGCTGAGAATAACCCTCGTGTAGTCGTTCCTCATGATGAGGATCTAAAGTATCGAATCCTCTATGAGGTTCATGATACGCCAGTGGGCGGGCACTTAGGTCGGGAGAAGACCTATGGCTCGGTGAGCTCGATGTACTGGTGGCCCAAGATGTATAGGTGGGTCGGCACCTATGTACGCACGTGTGAGACGTGTCAACGGACAAAGTCCGCGCCGAGCACGGCAGCGCCATTGGCGAGTTTGCCTGTCCCCAAGGGATGTTGGCAGTCCATGAGTATGGACTTTGTGTTTGGCCTTTCCAAGGATGAGGCTGGAAACACGGGTATAGTGGTCTTTGTAGACCGATTGAGCAAGATGGCTCATTTCGCGGCAGTGCCGGACACCACTGATGGTGAAGGTACAGCTTTGCTGTTTTTAGACCGATTCTTTCGCGAACATGGCTTGCCTGAGGCAATTGTCTCGGATCGAGACCCGCGCTTCATCGCGAAGTTCTGGACGTCCCTCTTCAGAGTGCTCGGCACTCGTTTGGACATGTCCACAGCGGACCATCCGCAGACCGATGGTCAAACCGAACGGGTAAATCGCGTTGTGGAGGATACCCTCCGAAGCGTATGCGCTGAGGCGCCAAAACGCTGGAGCCAGATGCTCCCACTCGTTGAGTTCGCATTAAAAATTGCAGTGCACGCCTCGACAGGCTACACTCCGTTCTATGTGAACGGCTTGGTTAACCCTCGCGTCCCACTGACGCCGCCACGCAGTGGCTCAGGGCTTGATGGGGGAGGGATAGCCGAGCGGCTAGCTGATGTCAGCCCTGTTGCGGTTCGCAAGCAAGTCGATGACTTTGTCTCTTTGAGACTGAGCGTAATGCGTCAAGTACGCGACGCTATGGCTGAAAGCCAAGACACGCAGAAGGAACATGCAGATGCCAAGGGCAGAAGCAATGTTGAGAGGTTTGAGGTCGGTGACCAAGTATTTTTAAACGCTAAAAACCTACCTACTCATGCAGTATCTGCAGTCTTCAAGACGAAGTTAAGACCTCGGTTCATAGGACCGTTCAAGGTCGTGACCAGGAAGGGCCTAGCGTATACGCTCAACCTTCCGAAGAAGATGCGCACGCATCCGGTCTTCTATGTCGGCTTGCTTAAGCCATACCAAGACCCTGCTCAGGTGAGCGCGGAGGCGTTGGCACCAACGGTGGCTGGGCCACGGACAGCTGCAGGGCAGCAGATGGTAGAGCCACGGGAGGCTGAACGACAGCAAGTGGTGGATCCACAGATGGCTGATCAACAGCATGTGGCAGAGCCACAGGTCGCGGAGCGAAGTGCTCGAGATGCAGGAGCAAGGCAAGCTGAACGTTCAGCCGAGCAACTGGACGCTCAAGGTCCGAGACCTGGTTGTGAGTCAACAGTGGTGGCTCTAACCTATCCACAAGGTGGATCATCTCTTCGAGATCGACCGATGGGCGGTGAACGTGAACGTTCGCGTCGTGGACGCCGGCGTCGTATGGACGCAGACGCCGTTCCGGCAAGTGCTGACTCTCCCCGCGAGAGCCCAGCTGAGGCAAGGCCTCCTCCTGCTCTGCTCGATGAGCATGGTGAGCTCCACTTTCACGTGGAGCGCCTTGTGGCGTGGCGTAGACGCCAGGGTCGTACCCAGTACTTAGTGAAGTGGAGGGGTTACCCTCACTCACAGAACTCATGGGAGTTTGAGGTTATCCTCCGGCAAGATTGCCCTGACGTCGTTGACGCTTACGACCAAGAACATCATGTGCCGAAGTGCCACCATGGCGTGCGACAGCGTCGCTAGGCGCTGGGCGCCTCTTACTAGAGTGGGGAGCGATCAGGTCAGTAGTTGAGCTCAGGCTCTGACCAGTGGCTGCAGCAGCCAGCTCGTACGTATGAGCGGTGCTCGCAGCGGGAGCAGGAGGTGGAGAGACCTCGTAGTGTTAGGGACATCGTCCCGAAGGAAGCAGGTGCTTCGTGTTGTGCTGAACAAGGTTCAGGCACAAGCGTCTCGATAGACGCATAGTTGTTTTGAAACAACTTGCTCGATGAGCATGATCCACATGTGGATGCGCTGTAACAGCGAAAATGGTGTCCCGGACGGGGATCGAACCACTGGCCTTTGGTTTGACAGGCCGGAGCTCTACCATTGAGCTATAAGGGCGATGCCCGTACGTCAGTCCGAGAACGGACTACTTATGGTATGAGAGGGCTGCGCCCGGGTGGATTTGAACCACCGACCTGTAGCTTCCAAAGCCAGCGCTCGACCACTGAGCTGAAAGGGCGTTGCCCTTAAGCTTGTCCATTCAAGGACAACAGTTCATGGAACGAGAGGGCTGTGCCCTGGTGGGTTCGAACCACCGACCTTTGGCTCTCAAAACCAACGCTCAACCATTGAGCTAAAAGGGTGTTGCCCTTAAGCTTGTCCAAGTGTGAACAATCGTTCATGGAACGAGAAGGCTGTGCCCTAGTGGGTTCGAACCACCGACCTGTCGCTTGTGAAGCGAGTGTTCAACCGCTGAGCTGTTGTCGACGACTCGAATGAGTCAAGAGCATTGCTCTAAGCAGTTTGCAGCTCTTGGAGTAGGCGCGGATCGCGAGCGTAGGTCTGAGACCGCTTGAGAGCAAGATGCGCGCTTGGCTTGGAACATTGGGCCGTGGGCCGACGACGAGAAGTTGGGCATCAACGATGCGTAGGCGTTTGTGAGCTCACGGAGCTGTACAACGCTGGTGTGAGGTGTAGTAACCTCCGCCGTCTTAACAAGACGTGACCTCGCTGAGGAGAGTTTCGAGAACGGAATGTTCTCATCTTAGTGGGGGAGAGTGTAACGGGGTTACATGGTGTGGAACACACAGGGGTACGAAGTACCCGGAGAGTTAACAAACTCTCAGTACATAAGTTGGAGAGTTAACAAGGTCTCTCAGTACGTTGGCCGAAAGCCACACGTTATGCATTTGATTAGGTTTAACTATGCTAGATAGTTAAACAGATACATTTACCCCTAGGCGGCTTGGCCGCAATAATAGTAAATAAAACACTTCTGGTTTTGAAGCATAAAAGTTAAGGTGTTAACTTTGAGCCCTGGTCTTGGGCTGTAAGTGTCCTTTGGATAAGGAACTTAGTGTTAGTGACTCTTTGAGTCGAACGTCTTCCTCTGACGCTAAAGCTACGGCAGCCCCGCTGCACGGATGATGTCCAATTTTCCGGAAACCCTTCAGACACTTCTACGGAAGCTCGCGGCGGAAGCAATAATGCAAACGAAGCCTCGGTAGCACCTACACACGATCTACTGAGCTCGGTAAACGTTGTGCATACGCCAACAAGTGTTCGTTTCGAGTCTGGGGTGACAACGGTAACGACAAGTAACAGCACTGGATCAGATAAATAAGCCAGTCTACACGATGTTGTCCCGGCCTTGCGCGCAGATAAATTTGCGAACGAATCATCAGTGGTTGGCCCATAGGATGAGGGCGTTACACTGAAGGTAATGAACCCGGCACCGAGTGCTCGTTGCGAGATTGGAGCGAATACTGAACTGTCAAGCCAACGGTCAGCCGAGTCAGAGAACAGAAGTCAACCGCCCAATATATCGGCTGCCTGCGCATTCAATATTGCGAACAAAGACTTGGCAGGTGGCCCAGAAATGGGAAACCAGGCGGAGAAGGTGATAGACCAAGTACCGAGTATTCAAATCAAAGTGGATACCGACGCTGAGTCGAGGGAAGAGTCCGTCGCGACTTTGGACGAGACATACATGTCGGTTGCTCGCGTATTAACAACCGAAGGAAATGAAATAACGGAGGACACAAGAAGTGATTTCTGCGGGCACCCAGCTAGCAACATCCGTCTGGAAGACTACGCAAAGGAGTTGGTCTTCCTGCCAGACCTTACCGAAGAAATCAACACAACGATAGACTACAATGCGCCCAATATCGCCGATCACCAGCTGTCGACCGATCACCGAGAACAGCGCTGAAGAACCACGAGTACATCTTGATTGCAAGTGGTAACGCACTACCGCCACCAGCCTACGACGCAGTATGCGATATCGACACGCAGGAGCATGCCCCGGTTAAACAGCGTACCCGACGCGTACCGCTACGTTTCCTCGGCAAACTGTACGAGCTGCTAAGGGCTTTGTTGAGAGCAGGACTGATCGGCTTTTCAGACAGACCATGGGCATCACCAATCGTGATTGTGATGAAAAAGAACGGACTGGACATCCGGCTCTGCATTGATTACAAGATGGTGAACGCCATCACCGCAATCATGGAATATGCAATGCCGCTAGTCGACGATCTGTTGACCATTCTCGAGTGCTACCTGTGGTTCTGCTCGGTAGATGCTGATAGCGGCTACTGGGTGGTCATGGTGACCTTGCGAGCACGTAACGTGTCTGGGTTTGTCTACGCACTCGGACACTTTGAGTGGTTACGCATGCCCTTCGGGCTCAAGAACGCGCCGATGATCTACCAACGCATGATCGAAAATGCACTTTGGGGATTCGTTCAGCCTAAAAGAGGTTGGTTTGAGTACTCGGAGACGATGTGTTTAGCTGACGAACAGGCCAAGGAACGTCGTGGACCAAGCACCGAGGGTTCGTTTTAAACGAAGTTCGCGGTAGACCGCAAAGCACCGGTGGGGGCAACCCTGTATTACAACTCGTCAACACGACCCTGTATTACAACTCGTCAACAGTCTTGTCGCTGACATGTTTGCGAACGGGGAGCCAGACGAATCATCGCTGATACCCGTGTTTGGTCAACGATCGTTTGTGGATAATATTTGCTTTGGTGGCGGGGATTTCGACAGCTGCCTGGTGACACTGGACTGATTTCTGGCGAGATTTGCACAGTGTCGGATCAGCATTAGTTTCACCAAGAGCATCTTCTGGCAGCCCAAGGTGGACATTCTGTCGCAAGAAATTTCGCCAGAAGATATCTGAACTGACCCGAAGAAGCTTGCGGCCATACCGAGCTTTCGTTTCCAACGAGCAAGGGGGGCATGCAGTCATTCCTCGAACGGCTTAACTACTACAGCCGCTTCATCCAAGACTTCGCTGTTTATGATGCGGCGCTGTACCAGCTGAAGGATGAAGACTTTGTTGCTGAAGATGATCTTTCTGTGGCAAGTCGTCCCTGTGGAAAAATTGAAGGCAAGTGTTTCACATTCACCCATCCTCAGGCACTTCGAGCGGTCGAAGGAAGTTCATGTCATGCTCTTTGGGAATAAATGGGCGCTCAGCACGACGCTTATGAAAGAACACGAAGGCAAGTTGCACCCCGTACGATTCCTCGGACGTGTGCTCAAGGAATCCGGAATGAACTTCCACCCAGCTGATAAGGAAGTATTGGCGTTACTGTTGCTGTTGGAAATATGTTACGTTCAGTTGGCAGGAAAGACGCTACATGTCTATACACGAATCTAGACGTTATAGTGGGTGCATAACTCGAAGTCTCTTTTCGGACGCGCGGTCCAGTTCGCAGTGCTGCTTTTGCAGTGGCACTTGAAGGTACAGCGCGTTAACGAGAAAGATGTAGCCTTCACGCAGATACTACAGCCAAGCATCACGAGTTTCGTCGATCTGGAAGACTCACTCGCGCCGGTGGCACCTCCAAGCAAGGGGTCACCGACCATACGAATGGACCCGGCGTTTCTTTCTGCAAGGCTTTCCCGTAATTACTTTGGATTCGTCATTTCTTTGACGGATCAGCGAATACAGAGAAGTATGGCGAGTACGGGAGCTGTTCGTGGGTGTTGTGGAGCCTTCCTGAGTGGAAGATAGTACTCGCTGCAAACGCTTACCTCTTGGCCACCATGGTAAATGAGGCGGAGTACACTGCGATGATCAACCGTGTCAAGGCTGCTGTTGCGTACGGTGCCGAGGACTTAGTTATCGTCGGTGACTCAAGGCTCGTGATTCAACAATCACTAGGGGTGATCGCATGCAGGAAGGAAACTCTGCTAGCGCTGCTGAATATCCACAAGGAACTCGCGGCCAAGCTTCGATCAGTGAAATATCTTCACGTTGTACTAGAATACAACGCTGCCGCGGATTCATTAGCCACTGAAGCGCTGAAATTGAAGGTCAGTCGTGTGATCTTGGCCGAAAGGCGCAAGTCAGAACTGGCGTCGCTGAATCGTACCCAATAAATGATCTACGAGCCGGACGAAGACTTTGTAGATGTTTCGTCACGTCGAGCAGAACATCAAGTACATGTACTGTCAGGCAGCGAATCGTCAAAGTGGAAAATGCTCGAAATCTTTGTGGTTGATTACAGCTCACCGGATTACGACTCTGGTAATATTGCAGTGATGACTAGGCGACAGACGAAAGCCAAAAAACGCTTCAGGTTTGCAGACGAACTCTCGGAGGGGGTCTCAAAAGCTCAAGAACAGCATGAAGACCGACGAGAGGTGTCCAACGAGGATTCAATCGGCGAGGATTTGCTAGACCATCCTCACAAGCCTGTGCCAGCGACATTTCCCGATGCGAAAGATGTTTACCCGGTAGCAATACAGCGTGAGCGACTCAGACGGATAATGTTTGCACAATATGAGGAGCATAAATGGTCTAACTTCAAGAAGGTGCTTCTGGGCCAAGCAGAAGGGCTGCGTTATAAAGAAGCTCGAGGTTCCTGGGAGTGCGCTGACCGGCTCGTGTTATCAGAAGACGGCGTGCTTTACTATCTTGGATTGAATCGTCGGTACGACCACGAATCGCAAGAATAGACAAAGCTGTGGCTTGTGGTACCGACAACGATGATTCAAGAGGTCTTGCAGAACTGTCACGACTCGCTGGAAGGTGGACATCAATGTGTGATTAGAACGTTCCATGGTGTTAAGTCCGATTATTATTGGATCGGCTTGTACGCTGACGTGGAGAAGCATGTGAAGCCATGCCCAGATTGTAGCTCAAATAAAAGCCGCCCGCAGCTTCGTGGCTACTGACCGATCAACGTACTAGCCGAACGACCGTTCCCGGTCGTCTCGATAGACTTTGTGATCCCACTACCGAAGTCTCGCAAGGGCAACACTGAGTTACTCCTATTTCAGAGCTCGTTCACGGAATTCGTTATTGCCAAGGCTATGTCGGATACAACGGCGCTGAGTGTTGCTCAAGCGTTCAAATAATGTGTGTACCAACGGTTCAGAGTCCCATCATTGATCAGGCACGACCGCGACCCACGCTTCATGAGCGAGGTGTTCCAAGCATTCGCGGAGATGATGCAGTCAAGGTCACGAGCTACTTTAAGCTATCGGCCACATGCTAATGGCCAGCAGGAACGCTCCGCGAAGTCTGTGATGGGTTCCATACGAGAGTACGCGGAATATCCTCTTCAGCAAGACTGGGGCGAAATCGCCGAGAAGTTGGTGCTCGCTATTAATACTTCTCAGGACACTACGAGGTCTTGACTGCCTGCAGCTCCCGTGCACATTGCTGCTGCAGTGTACTACCAAAGTGGGTGTCACCCAACTAATGCGGGAGCGTATAAGTTTTTTTACAGAGCTTTCACGGCGTAGGCGTACGCTCAGATCTATTGAGGAGCTTCCATTAGTCTACCGTTTGTGTCTGCGCTTCGTGGTGACTACGATATTCAGGCACCTCCTCTTTACAATCAGGCCGGTTTTCATAGTATCAGAGGCAACGAGATATCACCAAAAGAGAGAAGCGAATTCCATCACGTGCTGAACCGAAACGAACGATTTTGGCACATGGAAGAGCGCAAAATGAAAAATTACCTCCACCAGGTCGCAGCAATCGCGCTGCTATTGTGACTAGTATACTAAAATTTTCAGTAGTGAAATCAAAGCTGAGGCAAAAACGAAGTGCTTAAAGTACAAATCCAGCCAATGCGGTAAAGCAGAAGACCACAATACCGCGAGGTGTCGAAATCGAGTCATGGATAATGTGGAATCTGACGTTAAGCCAGGAAAAGCACAATGATGAATACCACACTTCAATTCAATACGCTTTACCATTACAATTGCCATTTAACTTGTACTCCAGGGATGAGATTTTTTTTATTCAATACATTCAAACAAATTTGACCATACGTGCATAAATTATTCGCAAAAATGTAACTAAAAATCGAAGTTCTCAATAAGAAATTCCTTAGTTTGAAAATGCACGGCTCCGCCCAACACGATGCTCCGTAGATTTCTCCACAACTTTGGCGTTACGCCATTTGGTAAAAACAAGTATAATTGCCGCAATGCAGAAACCATGCAATGCACATTCACCTTCAGGGGAAGCACCGAGCCGATGAAGCTCATCATAAGCATGCCCATGAGAGGCGCGAAACTGGTACCATGAGTCATAATTAGAAGCTTCCCATTTATTCACGATCTCACGTTGATAATTAAAACCATCTGCTCGTAAACTAGCTCCAGAAATCCACATATCGTCCCAACGGTAGCCGTTTGGCCTATCTACCCGATATCGATCGTTTCATCCTTGACGCGATCGATGACACTAAAAACAACTCCAACATCAGTATCGCTTGGCGAAATATTTATTCTTTCTTTCATAGAACTAGAAGCCTTGCCAGGTTTTGCCTTGTATGGGGTCCATAATCTCCGGTCGCACAACTTGTTTCTGTTCTTAAACTTTAAACAAATTACATCCTTCACATTCAGCGCATTCACGCACTGCTACCCCTTCGTCCCGCAGCGTCTCGTATTATCGTGTCCAGGGTGCCAGCACGAAAGCAGCGAAGATCAGGATAAGTGGGGAATCACATGGGTATACGAACTCTGTAAGTGAGGATTTTGTTAGTGAAGAGAAACTTGTAGGTCGTCAACGATCTAATTGATGGAATAGATTCATGCACAAAGGTGCAACATTCGGTCGTACAGTATCCGCGATGTTTCTGTGTCTTGTGCCAGCCTTAACAACGTTTACGGCCAGTCATGAAACCTTTGATGTATTTACGGTCAGTAGTGATAATACATGTAATCCCCTAACTAATATAACGTTAAGTTCACGGGGATTATTATTGCTGAACATATACAGCAACAATGTTTGCATACCAGCTTGAGGAATTACATCGATTAAAAATTCGAGTTTTTAAATGGGGTAGCAGCTACCAAGTCAAGGTTCGTCGGAAAACTGGAAAGATGGTTTATGTTAGCAATATATCCCGACCAAGCAGCCAACCGCTAGTAGCTAAGCAATAGAAGGTCAGTCTAGACAAATTGGTTCGCTATGTCAAGATAGCAAAACGCTAGATCAAGGCAATATTACATATGATCTGTATGGGATGTCAGTTAGAAAAATCTCAAGTCTTCAGCGAACTGATGAATATGCCAGATCTGAAGTGTCGTCGGCCTTGAACTTGCACTTGGGAGAGATCCGAGAATTTTGGAAGGAACGCAACCAAGATCAGATTTTTACCGCTCAAGGGCGAGATCACACGGAATTCCCCCAGAACCGCCGGATCGCAGAAGTCCGAGGATCGGAATCTGGACCTATGGATCTTCTACCCGAAGAGTTCTGTGTATACTATAAATACCATGCTCCTGGGAAACGGTTTCGACAGGCAAAAGTGGGGGTAAGATCAACAATGGCTTTCTCCTAGATAGTGGCGCCGAGGTGTTTATCTTGGACATCGCCTTTGCTTGTAAGGTGGGGTGCCAGATTGATCGAAGCCAAACTCAAGATTGTGTGGGTATCGGAGACGGGGTGTACAGGACAAATGGGAAGGATCGTATCAAGATCACGTTGGCTGGATACATCGTGTACCGGTTCGGTAGGAGGTCTAGCAGGCCAGGATGCAATCCGAGGTATGGACTTTATGGTACCTGCCGTGATGAGGCTGTATTTGGCCGACGACACTATGTGGTTCCCTGATGCAATACAATTTCAGCTCAGCGAACAGCGACCTCCGTACGGGACGAATATGAGGATAGTCAGAGCTGATCAAGCAACCTGGTTCGAGGCGGGCGAAGTATAGGAGTTACCTGAACGACTGAAATGGACGGACCGAGAGAAGGTTTGGGTCACCCGAGGTGAGAAATGGGTATCTACTGTGGTCCAGGGGCCAGGCCGATCCAGATATCTTTAGCTCACGAATATCGAATACCCGTGCTCGGAGGCTATTGATAGATCAATATAAAGACATTTCTCGCTTGCTAGCCGCGGACAGCATCCCAAAACGTCCGGGATATGTCTCAGTGGGTTCCCACCGTTATCGAGAATGGCAGAATCTAGCCTATGATGCTACTACTGAGATTAAGTTGGAATAATCTGATGAGACGGATTTGGAACCGGAGGGTCCTCTAGTCGAGGGACTAGTGTACCCAACGCATCGCAAGAGACTGCAAAGAGGCCGGCGGACTCAGATCAAACTTGCCGATTCTTGATCTCAACAGTTGGATAGATGGGAAGGTAGGAATCCTGGATTCGAGTGGCTGATTGGGATTCGACCGGTTCGATGCCGGATCCTGCGTCAGCGGACAAGTCAGAAGCTCCACCGGTGTTGGCAAAACTTTGCCCCCCCCGGCAAAATCAAGATCGGATCTTAGACTAGATTCCGATCCTCCACCCACTGAGGAAGAGTCTACATTAGAGGTCGTTGCAGCAGATTTGATGCTGTAACCCTACGTTAAAAACGACGGCCGAGACAGATAGCCTGAATCCGACGATCCGCCAAGCTTGCAACGAGAAAGATATGCGATCGCGTAGAGCCGCGATTACGGATCCAACCGTTGTTGCTGATGCCCGACCCGTGTACGTGGATTATGATTGAGATCGGACGAGCGGAATCGAGGTGGTGGAAGAAGAACAAATTTGTTACCACGAAGGCGGAGAGCTATTCGCGGAATATATCGGTAATGACTTGGCCATAATCCTAGTATTGTGGCTGACAACGGGAGAAGTGAAGATAGAGGATATCTCGCTATATCCAGACGCAAATACAGCGGCGGAAGACGAAAAGCTGCGTCAGGGGATCTGCAAGACTCGTCATCTGCTGATACGCAAGGGCAATGGTTTATCCCCTTCAGCATGCGGCGTCAGATGTGACATCGATGTGGGTGATGCCAAACCAATCGCACAGAAAGTGCGGAAGGTGGCACCTTCATTTTTAAAGAAGTTGTCAGATCTGATAGAAGGTTGCTGGATGCCAAAATCATTCACTTCTCGACGTCACTGTGGGTTTCTTCCGTCGTGATCGCAGTCAAGAAGAACAGGGTAGATATCCGACTATGTATTGGTTATCGTCTGGTAAGACTTATGATTTGCCTTATGTCTCTCATCAATGAGCTGTTGAAAGGTCTCGACAAGGTACTTTAGTATTTGTCGTTGCGTATGGCAAGTAGATTTTGAGTGGTGACTATAATGGATCGAGCTCGTGCGATCGTGGCGTTCATCACTCCGTTTGGTCTTTTCGAATGGAGCCGGATGGCTTACGGTTTGACCAACGCCCCTTAGATCTATTAACGTATCATCGACAATGCGCTGTACGGGTTAGCCCGGTTCCCAAGATCGAACGAAGGCAACAGCGGTACTGACCCTTTTTGAGGAGAGACAACACGAGATCTGGGTACACCGTCTTTGTTAGGTCGTAGGTCCTACATCGACGACATCCTAATCCCCGCGGAGTCGTGGGATTGATTATGTGAACGGGTCAAAGACTTACTGGAGGCGTGTAACAAGTGGAATCTCTTGACAAGCGTGGTGAAGCGCTACTGGGGTATGCGCAAGGTGGACTATTTCGAACATCAGGTGGCTAAAGATGAGCAAGATCCGAAGGATCCGACCATGTTAACCAATCTCGAATTCCCGGGATCACTTTGAGCGATGCAATCGTTCCGGGGTGGTTTGAGCTACTATAGTCTTTTATTGAGGACTCTTCTATCTTCGCGGCTGTACTGTACACACTACGAGAAATGAACTTTGCGGCGATGGCCAAGCCGGATGTCCGGATCAAGATTGACAGATCCTGGCCTCCGATGTTACAGACCTGGATTCGGTGGATCTGGATCGATAGTCCGATCAGAGGAAGGCAGCTGTGAATATTCCTGATCTGGAGGAAGACCCCCCCCCCCCCCGACGGCGTCGAATCCCGATGGGTCCGAGCGCATCGGGTGTTCACAATGTTGAAGGACAAGATCGCGACAGCTCCGAGCCTTCGGCGTTTCGATCCAGATTGTAAGCCATGGTAATCTTCCACGCCTGTGATTGGGCTATTACGGCTATTCTAGCGGAGGAACATGACGGGATCTACTATTCAGTCACTTTTGTCAGTCGAACTCTCAAGCCGAATGAGCTTAGCTATATGGTGTTAGAGAAGGCGATTCTCGCACTTTTACGAGTTCTCGATCATAACTACAAATTTCCTGTGGGACGATCCATCACGAGCGTGACTCGACACTCGACTTTGGCCTGGTTGCTCAAATCAGCTGGCCTTCATAGTCGTCTAGGTCAGTGGGTAGCCCTTCTGCCGCCTTGGACTTTGGAGATCATTAAGTGTACGCATGGGTAAGACGATACCGTAGGTGTCGTTGCGGCGTGTATTACGCCGAGATCCGAGGTGAGCGGTGTGTAGATCCGGATCGCGCCCAGAAAAAAAGCCTAGACGCCGGAGCCAAACTCCGAGTTTGACAGTACGACCGGATGAGGATTTGTACGTGATACCTTTTGACGGATCCGCCTGCGTGAAACGCGGCGGGGGGCGCTTACATCGGGATCTTGTGGAAACTACTAGAATGGACCGCGGCCCAGGCCAGATCTGCGTATGCTAAAGATCTTACGGGTTACCGAGACAGAATACCATGAACTTTTATTGGGCCTTGATCGGCTGGATGAAGTGGATTAGAAGCGGTTGGTGATCTGCGGTGATTCAAATCGGGTGATTCGACAAGTCGGAGGTGAGATCGACTGCAAGGAGCAAGAATTGACGCTACTGAAGCAGAAGGGGATGAATCCGATAAGACAGTGGCCAGATCACGATCAGGTACGTATCAAACGTAATTGGAATGCCAACGCGGACAGCATCGCCAGTGCAGTGTCGCAAAATCAGTACGGGGTGGAGGTGGACGAATAATCCAGCTACCAAGATCTCGAGACGTTGGATCGGCTGGAATAAGTCATTGTGGCCCAATGTGGCGATCAAGTGATCAATATCTCAGCTGTATCAACCCGATCTAGAGTCATGGCAGACCAACCCCTCATATCTTGCAGGACGAGTAAGTGGAAGAAGTCCTGACCGACCGCATCAGGAAGGTCAAGGGTGAGGAAGCGTGGACCTTGAACCTGAAGAAGTATCTGAACGGAGATGTGTCGGATCTGAGCAGAGAAGAGGCCAAATAGTACAGTCTGGTCGTAAGCGACTACGAGGATACGAATAATCTGATCTAGAACCACCCTCCTACAAGGCGGACAGGCAAAGCTTGCGATGGATTGGTACGATTGGTGATGGCCGAGGCGCTACATCAAGATGTTCTATATCACTCTATCATGCCAGGCTTGAAGGTGGACATCACGGGATAGGTCGCAAATGCTAACGGATCCGGGAACGTTTCCAAAAGGAAGATATTTACAAGAGCGTACAAATGTGCGTCGGTGAATGCGTGGACTATGAGACAGGCAAGGGTCGACCGACGATTTCGGGCAAATTACCGGGGAATGTATAAGCGACGTATCAACATCATATCATCGCTATGGATCACATTCCCTCACTACCCAAATCCTAAAAAAAGAAATACCGAGCTGCTGATCTGGGTCTCTTTGCCGACGATGTGAACACGACGGCTATATCGCCCAGGAACGCTCAAACAATCACAGACCCTATGAGGAGTGCATTTTACGCCGATTTGGAGCCAGTGAAATGGTTCGGCTTGATCGTGAATCAGGGTTTATGCCAGATTTCTTACGCGCATTTAGCTACCTGGGACAAAGACAGCGCGCCACAATGGCGTACCGTCCACAGACCAACGGATCTGCGAAGCGAATGGCCCAGACGATCACGAGAGCGCTGAAAATCAATGTCCAGGATCGGGATCAAAAGGATTGGACGAATACGCATAGTGTGTCACGTTTGCCATCAACAAGGTCCACGATCAGATCCGGGGTAAAGCGCCCTTTTATTTGGTACATGTGTGGGATCCCAGATCTCCTATGGAGGCTACTATTCCGGTGGGCAGTACCAGAAGGTGAGATCGGGACCCAAGACGATGGCTTTACCAGATCCAGAGATACAATCAACAGACCAGGTCACAAGTGAATCAGCGGATGCGGGAGGCGATTGCAGATCGCGCAGAGCGGCATAACGAGGAGGCTTGTCCTCACCAGATCTCAACAGGATCCCGAGTACGGCTGTACCAACATCGGGTAAAAGGAGGGTACGCGCGAAAGTTGGCCCACCTCCGGCAAGGACCACTCTGAGTGTCGGATAAGATCGACAAGCGCACGCGGTGAGACTCCAGATCCCTGGAACCGGGTACCACTTGTCCCTGATTGTGCATGTCTCCAAGTTGAAACTGGTAAAGAAGTACCCAGAACGGCCTAAGATCCCGACTACGGTGGATAAACGAGATCGAACTGATTTTGACGTGAGCTTGCTACCAGATGATAGTTGGACTTCAGATCTCGGATCCGACGAGCTTGAGGTGGAAAGGATTCGGTCGGGCAAACGTACGAGATACGGTCGGATCTACCGTGAGCGCTTGGTACATTGGCGTGGATGTGACGAACCAAGCTGGGTAGACGAAGCAGATCCAAACTGTGGAGCTCTGTTGTACGAGTTCTTGCGAGACTGCACCAATCGAAGCCGGTTAGGTGTGATGCACCCTCACGAGGTGTAAGCCGAAGAGAGCTACCGACGTGGACAGGACGCGTTGGGTAGGTGTGTGGAATGATGTAGATCGGAGGATGAGTGTTGATGTTTATGCATAATGACACGCACGAAAATGACAAGTGAAGATGGAGATCTGAGAAGGAGAACGCGGATCCGGGACAGGTGCCCGGGTCTCGTAGTAGTGGGCAGGACCCAGCCAAATCGGAAAATGCTGGAGGTGTCGGATTGAACGCTTTAAGCAAGCGAAGATCTCAGATCAGAAGCTGTTTAGGACAATTGGAGGGAAGCACATGGACTACGAAGGTTAAACGGCAAGATGACAAGTGCTATCGGAAACGACTACCGTGGTTAGATCTGAGGGAAAGAAGAAACGGTGGAGCAAAACTGACGACCGCAGCTGGCTACTTGAACTTGGGGAAGATCCCGATCCCGATACAGGGGTGGTCGATGCGGCGGATATCGCCGCTCTGACGTTGTGGAACTTACCCGCCACCCGTAGAACCCGATTCACAGGATGCCGGGATAGATCACTGCGGAATAGGGCTCGGCGTGCCTGCCTCCCGTAAGGCTTTCAGCAAGGAGTCGGCACGGGGCGATTGAGAGTGGGATCCCCAGATTCGCTCGGCGTGATTCAGATCCTGGATACCAGATCACTTTGTCGGCACATGAAGGTAGGTGGATGAAGAAGTAATCGAGGTGGATGGCCAAATCGCATCACCCTTCATGCATCGCGAAAATCGACTACTAAGACGTTCTTCCGCATAGATCCGGCGTGACTACGACGGTTGCTCCGCTTTGTATCGAAGGCAGCCATCCAGGGCGAATCCTGCTGCTTGGACTTCGAGATCAGGAATCGGTGCGAACTCTCCCATTTCGCGATGAGATAAAGGGTATCAAAGGATAGACGACCCCCCCATCGACATATTAGCTAGTAGCTTGATTTAAACCCGCCAAATCCTTCCAGGTTCGGCGGCTCGAAGCGCCACAGTACTGTCTCGCCGGGATATCGGCTGCGTCCCGTGAGAAGATCCCGCCCGGATGCAGAGGGAGTTTACGGGAAACAGCCGTGATCTTCATCGACACCATCGCCACTTTGCTTAACGTTTCCACCGCCCAAGGCATTATGTCAGCTGCACCGAAGATCCAACGCCGAGATCGTCCGGGCACCGACGCGTCTTCTGGACTGAAGGGCTCCTATGGTAACATGATCGTTGGGGCTTTCTTCGCTCGCCGCTTTCTCGATCGAGATCGGGAAGGGGGGGGGCAAAGGTAGAAACCGCTGGAGACGATCTGGCCGGAGAGGATATAGCAGGAGAGGACCTTACTGGGGAGGATTTCGATTGAGATGCAGAATCAGGTTGGCTAAGATCGATCAAAGGTGGATCGACTGCTAGATCTTCGAATCCGCTGGCCCCAGATCCGGCTTCCAGCCGGATCTGGGGCGGAATGCTCGTGCAGCCTCGTCTCTTAACGAAGCCGAGTGAGAGCACGCCGAGTATCTTCTTCCAGTCCCTCGTCCGCCATCCGGGAGTCCTCCGGGCCCTTGGGGCTACCGTCATCTCCATCCGTCTGCTCATCTTCTTTCGAGTGGCCTAACCTTTCCATTAAACCTTGCTGTTATTTTTGGGCAGGGCGTTAAATCTGCCTGTCGCCTTGCTTTGGGGATCATCTTTAGCTTCGTCTTCATCTGCATCCTCAGAGTTGCTGAGTTGGCGATCCCTAGCTAACGGCCTCTTACCCCTGGCCTTGGACCCAATGACCGCAGATCCACAGAATCCCAGACTGCTGGTATTGGGATCCGGATCCACAGAATCCCAGACTGCTGGTATTGGGATCCGGATCCTCGAAGGCACCCCTGTTGTCTTCGATCTCCCAGAGATGGGATCGGGAGCTTCGTCACCCCTGCCTCGGTCAGAACCTAAAGGTGACATGCAGACTTTCTTAAAGGAGCGATAAAATCTCGAGTCAAATAAAGGAGAGAGACTGCGGCGATGCTTGGGAGACACCAGATCTGGACCCAGCTCAACAGGATCGACGATCCAGATGAGGATCTGGAAGGCGAGGAAGAAGTTTGAGAGACCGGAAAATTTGCAGAAGGGCCAGATCGGAGGAAGCCCGCGGTAGCTAACGCCAAATCGCGGTTGGACAGTGATCGTGGGGATTGGGCTCGACTGAGCTCCGGAGTGGCCGATCCAGCGGTAAGGGAGCCCACATATTTCGCGACTGACTGCGCCAGTACCGAATTCGGAACCTCCCTCTGAACTCGAATCGGCTCAATGGCCGCGGAAACGCGCCTCAGCTAACTGCTGTAGAGCGAGATCCCGCTGGTGCTGTGTCTGTCGATGATCGTGAGCTAACTAGTCGTGATGACGTTGGATATCGGCGAGCTGTGGCTCCAACGCTTGGGATGCTTCTTTGGTGGCCTTCAACTTGTCAACTGCGTTAACAAAGCGGGTGAATTCAAGATCCAAGAACTGAAGCCGAGAGCACAGATTAGTATTCCGCTGACGGATCGTAAACTTAAATCGGTCTGTTGACGAGCAGCATCACCTCGAGCGGCACTGTCCTCTCGCATTGGACCTCAATGATCGTGATCCAGTCCTTCAAGCTCCGGAGATCCGCGCCAGCCTTGACTGGTACATCGCTAGCTATACCTTGATCAGCAGCCAACCGAGTGGCGCACTCCTGCGACTCACACAGCCCCGTTAATGTCCAATCTGACCTTAACCAAATCGATATGGCTGGAACTTAAGAAGTTGATCGATGATCACGCGTAGCAGAGTCGCCGTGGGTGTTTCCACCGGACACAGACCCACCATGGCCGAATTGGACAAACGCGGAAGTTTCGATCCCTTCCAGGGCGTTCTGGAGATCGTCTCGAACCTCAAGGGTGCCATCTGACACCGCCAAGCCTGACGTCGCCTCTTCCAGTCCGCACTCCCGATCACGAACGTGCGATTAGAGTTGCTCGATCTCAATTCCGGCCACTTGAAACTCGCGGAAAGGTGGTCGTAGAAGTTTTATAGCTGATACCGCCGACCTAGCGTTCACAGCAGGCGTTGTTCCTGATCCCACAGCTCCTGGCGATGCAGATCCTGATCTCTTGGGTTTCTCAGATGTTCCCAACCTTGGATCTTCGTTGCTTGGTCGAAGATTCCCCACCTCGAATCCCCATTGCTTGGCCGTAGATTTGTTAGCGGAGATCGCAGTTTTGAACGCCACTGGCGGAGATACCTGTCTGTAACGAGGATGGATTATGAGCACCATCTTGGTTTTGACGAGCAAGATCACGCTCGTACGTCACCGTCTGCAGCCTGGCGGTCCGAATATCGACCTGGTTTAAGAACGCCCAGACGAAGGAACGAAGATCATCCACCGAGGCTGGCCGAGACGGGGGCAATTTGGAGAAAGCCACGGCTACGGGCGCTTATCCGTGCCCCCAGTCGGCGCGTTTCGATGGTGCCCTGTCAAGTGTGCTTGGAAGCTCCAATGGGAAAGTGAGAACGTTGTTGGGTGCGCGCAGTGCCACCGTTGTTCGGTGACAATTGGCGGCTGAGGTGAAGTACTTTTTAAGAAATATGAAGACGGGAAATGACTACCGGACACAGGTCTGGATTAGTGACATTGTGGAACCGAGCGCACCGATTTCGGACCCAGGAATTACGAATCAGGACGGAGGTTGTAACGGTTTGGACGGGGGCGACGATGCCAACTTGAAGATTGCAAGAACCAAATTCTCGGTATCATGAGATCTAGGATCCAAAGGAGTGAGCGAAGGATCGCGATCTGGGCCCGAGAGCTAAGATCTTCAGGATCCAGGTGAACCCATGATTCAGAAATATTTTTCCTGATGGAGGGAATTTCTGACGGGGGGTAAATCGGTGATCGGTCACGATACAATGATTGTGCCACAACCCTTTGCCGGTACAGGGAGGATGAACCAAGGAGAGAAAGAACAACTAACCAGGCGTGGTAAAGGATTTAGAGGGTAACGGACAGAGAGGAAACAGATACAGGCTTGTGTAGGCTTAACTTTAAATCAGAACTCAATTTGCACAGTACCAGGCAAGTTCCTTCTTGTCCTTAAGAGGCTAAACTACATTGGCCATACGAGCTGGATAAAAGGTTGGGAATAGCAGATCTAGCGTGAATAGTGATAATGGGATAATATATTGGTCAGATCCTACCACCTAGTGAACCTTTCTTATACACGTTCAGATCTATAAAGGTACTCGGATTTACTACTTGACCGGGTATATCTATCGACTCTCAGCTATGAAGAATCCGCCATAGGAAGCGGCAAGTCCGAAGAAAAGGGATTCAAAGGCAGGGGAACACACCCACAAGGCATCCCTACGGTCAGATTGCAGATCGAGACCGGCACCTCCTACAAGCTCGAAGGCCTAGCTTCTGATCTAGACCTACATCGGACGTATAGTAATGAGCTTACCACTCCTACTCCACCCCATCCCCGCGTCTCGCCAAGACGCTCAAGCTTCCACCTCTTGGACGTGTCCGCAGTTACCAGAGGAGCCAGCCCCCGCCCTACAGACAGTTATACAAGATGAGAAACGTTCAGCAGATAACGAATCATCGGGGACCCCCTCTGATACGTTGTCTAGGTCCTGGTGGGAAGTCGAATCCAGCAATCTCACAAACTTGCTGATCCGCCATACTACATAATCGCTTAGGTGGGAACACCTTCGAAGGTTGTCTAGCGACGCTTAAACGGCTGCTATCGCGCTTTCAGAAGTGTCGGATCGGCGTGAGGCTCGCTAAGCCTCTTTATATTAAGTCAAAGATGGATATCCTATCTCAAGAAGCATCACGGTAGGAAAATCGCGCCTACCCCCCCCCCCCCCCAAAACAGGGTTTTGCGACAATTCCTTTCTCTTAAGTCGAAGAAGGGCATGAGATAAACTGAAGCATTGAATGATTACAACCGCTTCTTTCAAGACTTCGCTACTATACCGGCTCAAAGATACCGACTTCGAAGGGGATGAGGTGACGGCGGTTAAGGCGTCCTCTGTTAGGTCTAAACAGAAGCTTGTCGACGCTCGGATACCTTAACATTTTGATCGAAGTAGGGATGTTTAGACAATACGTTTTTGCGAACGCGTGGGCGCTGGGCGGGGCGCTGAACGGAACGATTCTCCAGGAACATAATCCGAAGCTTTCCACGGAAACTTTTGAAATTTTCGTGTCAGTACTGACGAGGCGCTCAACAAAGTCGCGAAACGAACAGGATTATTGAGGGCTGCTGGTCTTGGTACTGTGTACCAGTTGTACCCATTAACTGGTCAACCTGAACCGGTCCAATACGACCCCGCTGTGATTATGGTACGTTGTTTATGCCACCCATGATTGAACGAGTAGAATGATTGGATAATTTAGGTAGTGAGGACAGTGTAAGCCCCGATAAATCAATCACTTTCGAATCTTCCTTCTTCCGCTCAAGTGTCTTCACTCTGGTCTCCGCACCAAGTGCAGAAGTCACTCCGTTCAGCCCCAAGCTTCGTTCCAACACCTCTACACCATTAACAGGTTATGAGCCCAAGCACCATGTCATCTGGCCACGACGCCTCGACCAAGGTCACCATCGACAAGTTCAACGGTGACAGCTACGCGACGTGGAACCGCTACAAGCGTGGCGTGTTTCTGACCAAGTCGGTATGGCACGTAGTGATCCTGGAGACAACTCCGAGCTTCACGGATATCCGGACCAAGGACGACTACGTCAAGGCGAGCAACATCGCTTTCGGACCGATGTTGCTCCACACGAACGCGGACTACCATAACGTGGTTGATGACTGCGAGGAAGCGTGGGGCGCGTGGACGCGCTTGAAGACGCTGTATAGTGGGTCGCAGAAGGCTGGTCACATCTACCTGAAGCGCCAACTCTTCAGCATGGAGATGTCGGAAGGCGGCAATGTCTTGCATCATTGCAACGAGGTCCTCAGCATCGGCGCCAAGCTCAGCAGCATCGGCGCCAAGATGGAGGACGAGGACGTGGCGATCTGCTTACTGCGAAGTCTCCCCAAGAGCTACGAGAACGTCGTACTCACTCTGGAGACGAGCAACGCAGAGCTGCGGTCGCAAGACGTTGTGAAACTGCTCACAAACGAGCACATCAAGCGACAAAGTGAGAAGACGGCGACGGTGAAGACTGAATACGCGGCTAAGGCGTTCAACACCGACCGAGAGTCTCGCCAATGCATGTACTACGGGAAATTGGGGCACATGATTGACAAGTGCTGGACCAAGCAGAAGGATGAGGGTCGAGGTGCTCGACGCGGCGGCAACGGCCGTGGACGCGGTGCTAACAACATCCAGTGGCGAAACGACGGGAATAAGGCAGCTATCAATGGTGTGGGGACCATCGTGGAGAGAGTGGTCCTGTCCAACGCGCCGAGCGCAAGATCGAGATCAAGAACGCGCTCTACGTGCCTAACATGAGCAATAATCTGCTTTTCAGTACCACAGATCAACAAGAATGGAAAGTGTCAAGTGGTGTTCGACTGGCACCGAGATGCAAATTTCACGCAAGGCCCTGAATCAAGTGGTGGCATCGGCGGATCTCGTAGATGGACTTTAGTGGCTTCGCACGCCTCGTCGATCAGCAAATGCGGCGACAACTGGAAGGACGGTCGACCTGCATGCGCGTATGGGTCACGCTCCAGCGAGGTGCTTCGCAAGATGCTCGACAACAAGATGATCAAGAACGCGAAAGCCTTCCAAGCCAAGCGGACCAAGTCTGTGTCGCGGCTGCCAGCAAGGCAAGATGGTCCAAAAACCATTCCCTAGCAACCGTGACAAGCGTCGCTACGACACCTTCGAGTTGCTTAACTTCGACATTTGCGGGCCCATGGAGAAGTCCTCGCTTGGTGGCAGCAAGTATTTGCTACTGATTGTGGACGAAGCCAGCGGATGCATGAAGGATTTCTGTCCGCATGCCAAATCAGAAAGCGAAGACTACATCAAGACGCACATCACGAAGGCGCAGAAGCAGTTTGGCAACAAGGTCAAGTTCGTGCAACACGACGGAGCTCGTGAGTTTGCGACTAACCCGCTTAAAGATTTCTACGGAGACGAAGGCATCGAGCAGCAAACCACGGTTCCGTATGCGCACAAGACTAACGGCACGACAGAGCGGACCATCCGCACCATCGTCAATATCGGCCATAGCACGCTGCATCATGCCAAGCTGGACAGTTGTTTCTGGAGTGAAGCGGCGATGACGGCCATCTACGTGAAGAACCGCCTGCCGTCACCAAAGATCGAGTGCAAGACTCCGTTTGAGATTGTGTACAAGTCCGCGCCGAGTGTGAAACACATGGGCGTCTTCGGCTGTCGAGCTTCCATCTTAACTCCAAAGGCGAAACGGCTCAGGTGGGATCCGAAGACTCGCGCCGGATTGCTCCTGGGCTACGGATAAGTATCCAAGGCGTATCGACTTTATGACATCGAGGCGAGGCAGGTGGTTATCAGTCGCGATGTCAACTTCGATGGATCGACCTTTGGACTTTCAGAGCCTATTTCCGATGAAGATGTCGACGACCTGGACTTCGTCTCTCTCGACATTGACAATGGCGGTTCGCGCCAGCCAGAACACAGGCAGGCGGGGAAGCGCAAAAGCCGCCCGAGTGAAGATGAATCTGCCACAAGACCGCGAACTACGCGTCATCGACCCGGCCTGGAAGAAGCAAGTGCGCCAACCAATTCGTCTTCGCGTCGAGCAGACGCAGACGAAGAAGAAAAAGCTGGAGATCAAGATGAAGAATCGACTCCCCCCGCATTTTGGCATGCAAGTGCCACCGCAGTCGAAGCTGCGGTGGACCTATCAGAGCCGGCGACTTTCCAAGAGGCGGCGAACGGCCCCGACCAAGTGCACTGGCCCAAAGCAATTCGTGCTGAGCTCAAGTCGATACGACTTCGAGGAGTGTTCCGTGCTGCTAAGCTGCCGAACGGACAACGCGCCATTGGTACCAAGTAGGTGTTCAAGATCAAGCGCAAAGCGGACGGATCGATCGAGAAGTACAAGGCACGCCTCGGGACCAAGGGCTTCAAGCAAAAGTACGGCATCGACTACACTGAGACATTCTCACCGGTTGTCAAGTACGTGACGTTGCGCATGGTGATCGCTACGGCCAAGTACTTTGGCTGGCCGCTAGATCAACTAGACGTGGTGACGCCTTTCCTGTACGGCGTAATGAGGGAGATCGTGTTTTGCGTGGTTCCCGAAGGTGTTGAGCTCGACGGTGACTTCGACTGCCTGGAATTGGTGAAGGCTGTTTACGGTCTAATACAAGCTTCGCGCGTGTTGAACGAGACCTTCGACGAGATCGTATGCTCTATCGGCTTTTAAGTTTCGGCCTTTGATCCGTGCCTCTACATCAAAATTGTTGCTGGCCACTGTGTGCTCATACCGGTCTACGGCGACGATGTCCTGGTCACCGGAAGCTCACCCGAGCTGATCTCACGCACGAAGGGCGACCTCAAGACACGCTTCGAAATGACTGACAGCCGCAATTGCGTATTCGTCCTTGGAATCGAATTGGTACACGGCCCAGACGGTAACGTGACGATAAACCAACGGCGTTATGTGGATGACATCCTGAAGCGCTTTGGTATGGATGAGTGCAAGGCTGTAGTGAGTCCGGTGGATATAAGCACTCGACTAGTTCCAAGCAACGCGGCGACCAAGGTACAAGCTCCTTTTCGCGAAGCGGTTAGTGCAATAATGCACCTGATGACTGCGACGCGTCCAGATATTGCGTACGCGGTAGGCTATGTGTCGCGCTTCATGGAGAATCCCCAAGAAGAACACGGGGTTGCGGTCAAGCGCATTTTTCGCTACCTACAAGGCACCAAGACGCATGGAATCTGCTACAAGCCCAGTGACAACATCGATTTTCGCGGATACTCTGACGCAGACTGGGCTGGTGACCTCGCGGGCCGCAAGTCGACCTTCGGCTACACATTCATGCTGATGGGTGCGCCAGTGAGCTGGGGCAGCAAGAAGCAGTCAAGTGTCGCGCTGTCTACGAGCGAACTGGACTACATCGCGCTCAGTCTGGCAATTCAAGAAGGCAAGTGGATTCATCGCCTGCTGTTCGAGATCTTAGCAGCTGCCAATGAGACTAGACCCGACCTCAAGATCCAAGAAGACAACCAGTCGTGCATCAAGATGGCTAAGAACCCTGTCAACCACGGCCGCGCCAAATACATCGACTTCAAGTACCACCACATCCGCGATGAAGGTAAAGTGAAGCTCGAGTATTGCGAGACTTCTGTGATGCTGGCTGACATCATGACGAAGGCGCTCCCAGGGCCTCGTCACATGGACCTAGCAGCTACTCTCAGCATCCACGCGTGTTCGCATTGAGGGGACGTATTCGGGGTTGCTGGTCTTGGTACTGTGTACATGTTGTACCCATTAACTGGTCAGCCTGAAATGGTCCAATACGATCCCGCTGTGATTATGGTACGTTGTTTATGCCACCCATGATTGGACGAGTAGGATTATTGGACGAGTAGAATGATTGGATGACATAGGAAGTGAGGACAGTGTAAGCCCCGATAAATCAATCACTTTCGAATCTTCCTTCTTCCGCTCAATTGTCTTCACTCTGGTATCCGCACCAAGTGCAGAAGTCACTCCGTTCAGCCCCAAGTTTCGTTCCAGCACCTCTACACCATTAGTAAGGATCGGATGCCGAATGAGGCATCGTCAGGGTCAGCAACAGAACCACCTGTAGCTGCTGAAGCGAATGATGTGTCTGGCGGCGTTTCAACAGCAAGCGTAAACGAGTGGCAGACTGATCGATGCTTCTAAACGAAACGGGAATCAACCGTCACCGAAAGCACCAGTAGAGCTCCGTTGTGCCACTGACGCAAATGATGGTCCCATCGACGCCCTAAAAACAAAATCCAGCCAAGATATCGACCGACGACGGTGCATGAGAAACACCGTATCTTCGATACGGGACGCGACGAGGTCCAATCGAATTATTGTCAGCGATGTCAACAGATGTTGCTAGACCCAGAGGAGAAAGACAAGCCAATAACGACGCTTCGGATAGCGCTGGCTCTGTACGGAGACTTAGACCGAACGACTTGTCGCCGAATCCGTCAGCCTTCGACATTTACCCAGCCGCAGTGCAAGACGAGCGTAGATGTCGAATTGCCCCAGCGCAAGATGAAAACGCCCGGTGGAAGAACATCAAATCAGTGCTAGTGTACAAAAACGGCAGCACTTGGTTACAGCAAAGTGAAGGAAGCATGGCAATGGGCGGATATGTTCGTGCTGACCAAGGACGCACTTATCTACTACTTCTTGGCCCCACCAATTAAAACGATTTCGTTATTATGTCTAACACGCGAAAAATGCTACAATGATACCATCGGCTGATACTGTGCTTCTTCAAATGATAAAATGGCATGATTATCTGATTTGATACATATCGCCTTAACAAGCCGTAAAGCTTCATTTAATTGAGCGCCTTTTAACGAGTGCTACACACGTCGATAGTGATTACGCTGAAGTTTATGGGATCGCCAAAGCGGAATGAGCATTTACTGCAAGTTTTGTAACATTCCGCTTACGAATTTCAAAAAATAACAGAATTTCTTCAAAAATGGAGTCCACAATAATCATGGCGTTATATACTTGTTGGTCGACGTTATGAGGCCACAACAAATAGCGAATAATACGCTAAGTTTTCGAATAAGGGTACTTAGATTTTTATCGAGTTGATGTTGGTAGTCCTACTTTTAAAACACCAAAATCCCTTTAACTCCTTGAGCCCGAGGTAGTACCGTACCCCCTTGCTGCCTAAACCCTAGGCGCTTTAACGTGTATCTGCGGGTAAGGGTTAGTATGCAAAACAATATATAGTTTGGTAACGTGTATATGTGATAGACCCATGCTAAACCTAAACATCGTGAAAGACATCTTTCACTATGGTGTATGGTCCAAACTGACGCCTGAAAGTATACATATTTGCACTGATAAACTGTATGATGAGCAGCAAAGTGAGTACATAATTGTGACAGAGTCATTACAACGCCATCAGAGTGCACTACAACGCCATCACAAAACATGTGCAGCGGATCAGAATTCTGTGATATTAGTAATACAAAAATCAAATGAAAACGACAGACGCAATTGATTTTCAATCCGTCGCCGCTGCGTTGGTTGAGCGACGGGCGCGCTTCTGCTGACGGGGGTTGCTTACAATAGACTCGATACTGGAATCCTCATCGCTGGCACTGCCTAGGGCCGGATGCTGCACAGGAGCCCGCGCACGAATCGTCCGTTTGACCCCGCGCTGCGGAGCAGGTGCCAGGGCCCCATTGCGCCACGACTTGTGCCAGATGTCGAAGCAGGAGAGCAGTTCGCCCTATAGGGTGTGGCGTTTCTTCTCGCACAAGAAGACTCGCCAGGCTATAGGGTTCTTAGACGCCGTTTGTAAGCTTGCACGAGCTACAGTAAGTCGACGAATCGCCGCCACGACCGGTCCCAGTGCCTTTTAGCAATGAGCAAACTTTACAGGCCCTTGTCCGTCGCTTCCGCCCTTGTTTGTTGTTGCCTGGCCTCCACTCGTCGTTAAGTAGCGGCTTGTGGCTCCCACGGTGGATTCTAACAGCATTAATATCCTTCGAAGGCGTTGCTTGAAAGGTATCGTCGACAATAAGTCCTTCCCAGTCTTCATCTCTAAGCTGGAAAAGCGCAAGGTGAAGTTGTTTTAAAAACTTGACATGGCTAGTTTGGGGAGATTAGAAGCTGCTCGAGCAGCATTGAAGACAATGTAGGATTTGATAATCACTAAATCAACGAGGCCTAGGAACAGACCCTTGTAGTACTTCTTGTAATTGATAGTTGCAACGAGTATCTGTACCAGGTACCATATACGATTAGACATTCTGAACTTGCACATACAACATGACAGACTTACCGTTGTAGACGTAGCTGATCATGACCATCCACGCCACCCATGTACGTCTGATAGTCCTTTACAATGCGCGGGCAGACCACTTCGAGCTGCTCTTCTGTCAACTTGTTCCGACGTACAATACGATCTGGTTGCACACTCCCGCCCGTACTCAGCATGTGAACAGCCCGTGTGTCCCACCAACGCAGCACACGCATCACTGGTACCGACAAGGGCTCAGCCACGATGAACGTGCCCCGCTCAATGTTTGCTGGTCTGTTCTTTGAAATCTTTGGTGGTTTCTTCTCGTCTCTAGCCTGTTTCTTTGGGATCAGCTTTGTACTCAGTCCTTGGCGGTCCGTCCGAACCGTACCAATAGAGTAGAATCCCGTGGTCAGGCGCTGCATTGATAGCGGCACAGAAGAATAAAACCGGTCCATGACAACGTGTCGCATCTCTCCATTGGGTGGTGCAGTAGGCCCAAACACTTGCTTCAGGTTGCGCACGACGGCAGCAGGGCCAGACCTTTGGTCAGCGGAACTTCCCTGGCCCGATCTCTCTTTTTTTCCCGCAATACACTTCAAAGCTGTATCATACAAGATAATAGAGCACAAGCTAGTACCATACACGATAACAATACTTAGAAACCAAAAAAAAGCAGGCGTGCCCGGAGACTCGCCTGCTACTCACCGTATACAATATGATGAATTGGAGCAGCACAACATGAACAGCTTCGTGCCCCACTTGTGGGGCTTGTCCTTGATGTACACGCGCATCCCATTGAACGTGGAGCGGGACGGCAACATCGCTTCGTCAAACGCCATGATGGCCGGCGGCGTATATCCAGAAGCAAACCGATCTTGAAGTGCGTCTACGACAGGCCTCAGCCTCCACGCGCGATCTGTCGCCGCTCTTGGTTCTCTATTACTGCTGAAATGCAGATTCCGGGATATATGCATGAATCTGTCGCGCGTCATAAAGCACCCAAAGCATCCGCGAGGAATGGCGCCTTCCTCTCTCGTTTTCCAATGGTTTGCTAGCTTTTTTTTTTGGAACTACGGATCGGGCCAGCAATATATTAATGAAAACGCACAGCTCTCGCGCCTCGATAATTGGTACCCTTCGGACTTCTTCACGGCTTTCTTCTACCGACTTGGCTTTGAACTGTGGATGCTTCAATTCCCGAGCGATTTGCTTTGCATGTGTTCCTTGTACACGTTCATCAAGACTAGCTTCGAAGTAATCGTTGGATTCAACAGCAATATCCTCCCACAACTGCGGTTGTAGGAAATAGAAGAAAGCTCCGGAAGGGGTTGAAGCTGCGGCCAAGGCCCGTGGGGTAGGTCCGGACGCACCATTGTACAGTTGCGGATAGTCCTGCCGCAATGCTTCAGGCGAACGCGACTCGTAAGGATCTTGTAGGTACGTATAGGGTGTATGCGTCGTCAAATCCGACCAGCCATTAACGCCGAGCTCCTTCAAATACGCATCCAGTACTACACCCGATCCAATGTCATCCACACCACCGAGTGCTGAGAGTAATTCGTCGTCAAATTGCATTTCAGGTGGCGCAGGTTCTTGTGCCACGTCATCATCAATGGCATCGACAAACTGATTGTCTTCGTCTCCATCATCGTTCTCGGCGTCTGACTCAAATGTTGCAAATATGCTGGGGTCATCGTCGTTTACAATCTGATTCACATCTTCACATACAGCATATCGCAACCTTCCGCAACGTGGTCACTAGGTTAGTTGTCGGCTTCGGAATGATCCGACGCATTGCTGCTCAATTCGGTTTCTTCAAAGTCTGGATCCAAGTTTCTTTGACTAATAGGAGAGCCTTCAATACAATAAGACGCCACATACAAAATTAGCTCAGTCCAAACGTGTATCATACCAGATATTACCTCCTGGGCTTCCGATGGGAGAAAGAGCTGTGGCCTTGGATGAATCAGCTTGTAGTGGACTCTTTCGTGGACGTGAAGCAAGATCCAGTGGTGTACCGGAAGGCGATGGTGGGGGTATTGCGTGACGGACTTTCGGCACTTTGACGAGCTGGGGTGGTCTCGAGAAGTTGCCGTTGAGCCGGTGCGGGTGAATGTTACGGGGACAGCCATCGGATGAAGAAGGATTCGAAACTAACTTTCAACATACACGATTAGCAAAACGTAAACGTGTATCGTACAGCCCACAGTACACGTACGCTTCGCTGTCACAGGTTTGGCAGCTTTCGCAGCGCTTCGACGTCCGGAAGCATTCGCAGATCCATCACGTCTTGCCTGCTTCTTTGCGCGAAGAGCCGCTGCTCACTTAGCACAGTCAGTACAGATCCAAGACATCCAACAGAATATTTAGAGCAACTTTTGTCGATCTTGTCCAGGTACTTCATCAGGGCCCCCTCGCCAATAAACACGTCCTCTGCTTCGACATCCTTGATCGTCTTTCCAGGCTTTAGGTAGATAAAGTTGACGGAAAGGCCTGGTGGCTTCTTTGAGGTCCAGCCATCCTTTTTTCATTTCACGCCATCGCGCCCGGAATGCCATTTTGGGGATGTGGGGTTCTTCGCTCGAGAGGGGAAATCCAGAAATGAGCCGCAAAATTGTGCGGTGGGAGACGTCCACTTATAATCAATCATATGTAATTTGCTGGTTTGATCTGCACGCACTTTCTATCTGTATCTTCTATGTTGATGTGTAGTATCTGTCGGGAAAGCATGAAATCGTCACCTACCCCTATTTGAGTTGGAGTTTGTAGAGACCTTCACAAAATACAAATGTAATATTTCTTAACTTGTATGGTCCACGTTAAGAAACTGGCCTTATCTTGTAAGATCCAGGCTCTCGGGTTTAAGGGGTTAAATTGGTGGGACAAAGCAGTAGGTGGGATCCAATCGTCGACTACACAACCAGGAAGAACAACATCTCGCAATGCGGCTAGTGGTGCCAACGACGATGGCTCAAGAATTTCTATAGAATTGTCACGACGCTTTGGAAGGTATCAACCAAGGTGTAGTCCAACGGGTGATAAAGCATTGCTACTGAGCAGGGCTCTACTCAGACGTGGAGAAGCCTGTGATGTCGCGCTCGGATTGCTGCACGAGCAAAAGCCGACCCCAACTGCGCGGTTACTCTTCTGGTGATATTCTGGTCGAGTGACCATTTTAAGTAGTCTCGATAATTTTCATCAAGCGTCGACGGGGCAATACCGTTTTGCTGCTGTTTCGATGTGCTTTCACAGAATTCCTGCTCACAAAGGCGATGGCAGAGACGACAGCGCTACGAGTAGCCCAAGCATTCGAGAAATGTGTGTATCGACGATTCGGAGCACCGTCTTTGATACGCCATGACCTCGACCCTCGCTTCTGGAGCGAAGTGTTTCAAGCCTTCGCGGAAATGATTCAATCCTGGTCACATGGGACGCTTATATATCGCCTACAGGCGAACGTACAGCAGGAGATCAATGAAGTCCGTCATGACGACAGTGAGGATTTATGTTGAAGACCCGCCGCAAACAAGACTGGGGCGAGCTAGTGGGACGAAGGATTTCTTCGATTAACAAATTGATGAATAGGACGCGAAACGAAACACCATTCTACCTCAACCATGGTTGGTGAAGCAGTTCGCCCACCTCTGGCAAATCAAAGCGAAGGTTAAAGAGAGTTCGCTTACAACTCGAGCGTCGAGGGTATCGGTTTCACCCAGTTGTACATGGGTCTCGCCTCAAACCGGTGACAGAATTCGAGAATAGCCCAAGCATTTGGCTGGCTCCGGAAGTGGCCTTGGCACTTCGCTTTGCCTTTGTCGAAGTGCTACTTCCCAAGAACAGCTGGATGCAAGAACCGGCGTCTGGTGAGTACGAAGTGGAAGCCATCTTGATCGGATTTCGGTGTCGACGGGAGCTGGATGATCAATGCGGGAGTTTAAGATCAAGTGGGTTGATTTCAATGAACCGTCGTGGGGACCGGTGTCTAACCTGGCATGCAAAGCACTGTTTTACGATTTTTTCTCGAGCGAAAACGAGATCGACGCTTAGATAGTCCAAGTCGCCGGCGAAGCCTAGCCAAGCATCACCGGAAAAAGAACTGACCATGGGGCATCGCTGCCTGCGGCAACAGACGGATAATGTTACTGCGACAAAGATAATAACCAGCATGTAGGGCGTACAGCCCACATCGACAGCTAAATTAAGCTACCGCACAAGCTACAAAAAAATAAAGACAAATGATAAGGTGTAAGCATGTAAGCAAGTAATGAAGAAGGACGACTGCCTACGGAAGTCACTAAAATTGTCGAGAAAAGTCCCACGTTGCGGGTAACCGGGGTAGAACGGATGTCACACAATAGCGATGCTTAGACGACGTCAACAGACGCCTCGTCGGCAGTCGTTAACAAAACGAGATTTGAAGCCGGTGAAGCGTCTCGGGAGGTGGCAACCGTCGACGACAAGAGTAGATAACCTTGAGTCGCTACAGCACTTGAAACGACGGCAATTGCTCATTCGCGATCCCATCCGACGCCATCTTAAAATGGAACCACTGAAGCATCGACGATGATCTGTCGTCCGACGGTACAAACCATGAGGAAAGAGCAGTCCCATCGAATGAATGCACGGCTCGAAAATATCCTCTGCATCGAACCTACCAGCTACGATGCATGAATCCGTAAGCAGACGTAATAGATCCTTAACTGCCACTAATGTGTTCGCCGTTTACGTTGGTGCTCTCACCGGTTGCCTTGGATTACCGATCTGTCGTGGATTCAGGATCCGCATGACAGGACCTTGGTACAGAAAGTCGAGTAAAGCTTGGTGACGATATACAACCCAAGATCTTAATCGGACCAGCTTGACCTGGATCCAGCTTGGTCTTCTTCTTCTGACTCTGGAGCTTACATTTTTATCCGCGTAGTCTTACTCGTATCGGTCTCCTTTCTCATTGTATTGATTAGCGGGCTTGGGTTTAGGTGTCCCCCGATAATCTGGGATCTGCTGAGCTTTTCTCACCTTGTGTACCCATCGGCAGGACGGGATCTTGCTATCTCGGTAACTTCCAAAGAGTTCAAGTGGTGAAGCTTGAGTGTCTCGGTGAGACGTGGTAAGATCTTCACAGAACGGACTCGACTTCAACCAGTCTCAGCTCTGCTCGTCGAAGCGCTGCTTCTGAGTCTTCGCGTTGAGAGTGCTCTTACGCTCAGCGGTATTCGCAGCCTCGAGTTGTCTCAACTCATCTGCTTCGCTTTCCTTCCTTTCGATATCCGAATGGATGCATATCTGTTCGACGCGTATATCGTACAGGTCCTATGCGAAGCGCCAGCTTATAACTTAAAGTTACGTCAACTCCGTCGCACTAGTCGGAGGATTCTTCAATTACATTGACCGGTACTGGTGACCTATACAGGTCCGCGGCATGACATTAAACGTCTCGACGCACGACGCTTTCTCCAAAGTCGTCCCGGCAGGCATCGCTCGTATCGCCTCGGTCCCGGACCGAGGCTTGCGCAGCTTTCGGCGCTTGTGCTGTCTTTCGTTCTTGATTAGCCCTGTTTCTTGTCCAGGCTCGACCTTGGACATATTTCTGTTGTAGCCGTCGGCGCGTTCTTTCTGTGGACGCGAATGATCAAGCCCGGCTTGATTACATTACGCTTCGTCGTGCAGGCCGGCGGCACGCGAGCACGCAATGGGTTTCAGTGCTGGACATTTGCAACCGCCAACACTACTTGCCATGTCATCAGCTCCTGGAGATGACGCGCTGTCATTACCTCGACGCCTTTCGGCGGAGTCCCCTCTCGATGTTGATATCGAGTTTGTGATAAGTGTACAAGCGTACACTTCTCCCAGTTGATTACTGGATCATGCCGTACAAGCCATGACATTCGTCAATCTTATTGTCCAGATACAGGACGATAAGATCTTCCACAAACACCCGGTGTTTGTACGACAAGCGCACGCGTACTACGCGCTTCTCTGTTTTTAGGGTGACACCTGTTGCCAACCGCACCTCATATTACTTTGAGGTGTTTTAAATTCCTCGAAGTTCAGCTTCGGGAGACTTTCCAGTTAAACAAAGTTGCTCGACGCACCCGAGTCGGCCAAAGCACGAAGAGAGCCTCCTCTCTTCGACGTCACTTTCAGGATGGCAAGATTTCGTTGTCATCTTTCTTTGCGAGAACCTCTCTCGTTAGGGGCTGCAGTCCTCAGCGTCGCGTGTCCGTTGTAGACACGCGCAACTACATTACCTTAAGACGCCCCTTACTGGTTCTGCACGTTTTTTTTTTGTACGCGGCGATGCCTGGCATCGCCACGTTGGCCCCTGGCCTAGTGCACAGGTGCTGTGTACTCACGCGCAAAGTGCCCGGTGTACCCAGATCGATAGCACCGCACTTGTCCCCCAATACGCTGTTGGCGTCGAACAGCGGAAACGTTCGAGAGGTCCATAGGATCTGGGCTTCCTGCTCCCATCATCGGGCGTGCCATCCTCGGCACGTTCGCATGCCGCTAGCTTATTACAGGCTAAACCCCTCTAGCATCGGAAGAGCAATCGCAGCTGCGAGAGTGCTTGGGTACCCTCGGAAGCCGACCCATCCTTCAAGTCCTTCATGAACGTGACGACCTTTGTCGCCTCGTCGGTCGGATTGGTCACGCTGTCCGAGACCAAGTACCGCGCACGTTGGGCGTAAGCATCAACGTCATGCTTACCTTGCTGCAGGTCGATAAACGCTGCTCTCGACCCAAACGCATTCTGAGGGGGCTCAGACGCTTGTCTGAGCTCTTTCTTTAATATTGCATACTGCTAGAGTATGTGGGAAAAGAGGGCGACCCTCTTCTTCAATGGCTTGTCGAAGTCGACACTGCCATAACAGCTCATCATATCACTGACGAACAATCAACGTTGCGTCCGCCATGTCATGTCTTGGTGGACGAGCGAGAAGCTGGGCGTAGGGCGACCGGCTCACAGATCATACGTAACTGTTCATGTGCAGTTTCAACACTGCACGCGCGGTGTCGTCCCGGACGACACTTTTGTAGCAGCAGCAGCACCGCGCTGCTCGCTCACGATGAATCCCAGAGCAACACCATGGTGCGCTGTCGGTGACAGCGTCCGTAGCATTGTCGCAATGGCTGCCACTCCAATGACTGTTGACAGTCTTTGGATTGCTTCCCACTCTGGATTCGCCAGATAGGGACAGTCTACACGCACAATGTGCGTGGCAGAAGCATTTGGGCTACGCATGGACGGATTACCGTCGATGGGTTGGCTCTCCGCACCGTGTTTGTATTCCGTACAAAATAGTCAGTTTGTCTGTCGTTGGACTGACTTCAAAGTGATACCAGGTGAAATGGACCTACTTTAAGCCCACTACTTCGGCTTACACGTTAGTGCACGTGTATGAGGAAGCGTTAGTTATGTTTCACTTAAATTAAGTATACTTTCGCTCAAAGTACAGATTTACTTAAATAGGAATGCAAACCCGATTTCTAGTAAAATGAGAGCTGTTTGTTTGTTTGTTTGAGTTTCCTTCTGATCTATATTCTAAATGAAAGGTATGCAAAATATCACACAAGTGACTTCCTGTTCTCCAGAATCGAAACTACAGTGGCCGTAGCTCGTTGAAGGCTGGAAATGTCAAATCTAGCGTTCGTAGTGATAACTGGATTATATATTGGCTAGATCCTACATGTAACAACTAATGAATTTTCCTTATATATGTGCAGATCCGTAAGGTTAACAGGATGTACTACTTGGCCGGGAATACCTAAAAGACTCTCAACACTCAAGCTCCCGCTACAGGAAGCGGCAAGTATGACGAAAGGAATTCGAAGGCAAGAGAACACACCCACAAGGCATCCCTACGGCTAGATCGCAGATCGAGACCGGATCGTACAAGCTCGAAGGCCTCGCTTGGTTTCTACATTGGACGTAAAGTGACGATCTTACCACTCCTACTCCACCACACCCCCGCGTCTCGCCAAGAGGCCCAAGCTTCCACCACTTCGGCTTCTTGTAACGGGCCATGTATTTACTCCGTTACTTGCTTACACTCTAGTGTTGAGGAAGCTCGCAATAGGACGACTTAGTCTTAGGTTTTAGGGAAAATCAACTCTGACTTTATTTTAGGACCAAGGCCATTCCAATACACATCATAGTCCAATTGGTTAATAGTGGGTCTGGCTCTCCATAGAGCAGCCAATGGCATGACAGCATTTCAGCACACGCTAGTCGTGTGCGGATGCACCTAATTATGAAAAGAAATCTACCTACTTATGTAATCGAGGGACCCATTATATTACCCACTCTTAAAGTTGCCCTTACGCAACATAAGGCTGGGACGGCGGATACGGCAGCGGCGACACCCGTAATATCAAGCCACTGGCGTAATACCAAGAGACACCACGCTTCGCAGCGAGCGTGCAGAGCGAGAAACCGTCTGAGTAAACAGCTTGGAGGCCACCGGCGCTGGCGCTGGTGTCGACACACGAGGTACCAGGCGAGGAGGGACTAGGTTCTGGTCAAGTGGAGCTTGGACCTTCGCACACGTGCTGAAGCACATCGTCAACTCTGCGGCGTCGTGTCCGAGTGGGCAACGAAGCATGCTTACGCGGAGTACGCGTGAGATCGGTTCCCGCGGAGTTCAAACTCCGCGACAAGCGCACGTGCAAGTGTTTTGGCAAGGAAACTCTGGAACGATCATCACGACAGAAGCAAAGACTGAGCGGCGACTTAAGATTTTCTTGTGCTTGGGGATACACCCAATGTGGGACGTCCACGACGTTCCAGCAGACACGAAGATCATGAAGGGCGCACCATGTACTTGAGACCGGGATGACAACCACTTCACCTTGTTGAGTGAGCGACGATGTGCAACTGCCTACGGTACGGAGAAGTATCCTGTTGACCCAGGCGACGGCGACGTCGGAAGTTAGGCGTCCTT
Organism: Phytophthora infestans T30-4; assembly: GCF_000142945.1. Classification (NCBI taxonomy): domain Eukaryota; phylum Oomycota; class Peronosporomycetes; order Peronosporales; family Peronosporaceae; genus Phytophthora; species Phytophthora infestans. The sequence continues at coordinate 189,692 of NW_003303643.1, forward strand.
AGAGATTGGCTTTCTCTCGTCGTCGTGATTCGTCGCGTCACTCACTCACTCACTTGTTTATTCTACTTACTCTCCGAGTGGTTCAGCGGTACAGTGCTGAGTTCTCGTGTAGCTGGTCACCGGATCGATCCCGGCGTCGACTCTAACTTTCTTGTTAATCAGTACGGCGAGCGCTCCGTGTACCCGCGGAGGCTGGTCACCTTCTTCACTGCGGGTATCAACACCCGGCCCACTCACGCTTCGGAACATGAGTGTCTTCTCGTATTCATTCACGATGTCGGGAACGTCTTCCAGCAAGCGACTGTACGGCTCCCAAGTATCATTACCTGGGGAGAGTCCCATCCAGCGCATGGGATGGTGTTGTTCCTTGTCCCGCAGGGCGCGACCCTGTGGAAACGCTTCAGTGTGACCATCGTGGGTACCATGACACTGGCGAAGTTCATGGTCGACGATTCGTTCAACGATCTAGCGCTGACCGCCCGAAGAATCGATCAAAGGAGGAGGACCATATCGCTGGAAAGTTGCCGCGTCGCTCGAGGACGAATGAGCGTCAGGGGCGTCGGACGGATGGTACGTCTGACGTTGAAAGTCGGATGTAGTCGAGCGTATAGGCGTTACCAATAACCTTGGTTGCCGTAAACTGTCCAATAAAGCGCGGCGCGAGATTGTTCGCGCCGTGGTTGGTGACCGCTGGGTTTCTGATAACGTCAGTCGACAGGAGCACTCGTTCACCTGTCATAAATGTGGCCGTGTTCTTGCGGCCAGGCTTGTCAGCATTCTCCTTTGGCTTGTCCACTGCGTCCTGCAGTGCGTCTCGAACATAGCGAGCGACCGCTTGGCGGTGTAGTACGAAGTCGAAGACGGCTGCGGAGTCGATTGGTCGCGCCGCCCGCTTCAGCACGAAGTTAGCTGACGCAAATGCGCTCGAAGCAGGTTCGGGGTTGATCAGGTTGCGGCTGGCCCAAGCTGCGAGAAGGGACGCCGCGGAACGTGTCACTGCATTGACCGACGTGGGAACTGGGGATAATCTCGAGATATCATTAGCAACCGGTGTATGTACCGTTTGACCCCGTACCGGTGTTGCTGACGGAGACGTCGGAGCTGGAGTAGACGGCTTGTCGGCAACTTCTTCTCCACCCAAAGTGGATACACACGGCGCTGTGGGATGGCCCATGGCGAGGAGAGCAGAGACACGCGGGTGTCGAGCGTTATTAATGAAGACGGGCGGCATCCCGGTAGACGAGTGTACCGCATTGTTCAGCGCGAACTCGGCCAGAGGCAGAAACGAGCTCCAGCTGGAGAACGACGTCTCGTAACTTCGAAGGATGTCTTCGAGGACGTGTTACGCGCTCCGTATGGACGTCCGTTTACGGATGGTCTGCCTTGGACGTTCACAGCTTCGAGCCGAGTAACGCGAAGAGCTTTGGCCAGAAGGCCGACGTGAAGCTCGGGACGCGGTCGGATACGATGGATTTAGGAAGGTCATGATGGCGGAAGACCGCATCGATGAAGTACACCGCGGTATCTGCCGCAGTGATCGAATCCGACACCGGAATCAGGTGGCTATCTTGCCGTAGCGGTCGACGTATACCAAGACACCTGAACATCCTTTAGCATCGGATGGGAGCCCGAAGATGAAGTCCATATACACCGAGCGCCAGTCCTCGATGGCCACTGGTAGAGGACGCAGAGGAGCTTGCGAAGACGAGGCAGGTTTCACGCGCTGGTAGATCTCACAGATGCGCACCCACTTACGTACCCATTTGGACAGGTGGGGCCGATAAAAGTCGCGTGACACAGCGGCAAACGTCTTTTCGCGACCGAGATGAGCACCCAGCGGGCATCATGAAACTCATGGATAATCCGTGAGCGCAGATCGGGGTCGTTAGGGTCAACGACACGTGGGGCATCGAAGTTGCCGATGCCGCACATCAGCAGCTCATCCTCAAGGCGATATCGGTGAGTATGGTTTCGTACAGAGCGAGAAAGACCTCCCAGTGTGTCCGCGCTGGGAGACCGAAGATGCTCCAAGATACTGGGGCTCGTTGCGTCATGCTCGTAAGCAGCTCGGATTTCGTCGCGAAGTGACATTACCGGGGAGACGCTTGTCAGGTTGACTCCTGACGCCTCGCACGTGACACACCCGTCTACATCGTCTTCATCGGCGAAGCTTGTCGACACAATGCACCGCGTGGGTCGTAGTCGGGACGCCGGGACAAAGCGTCGGCGCGAATGTTGTTCTTGCCAGGTTTGTAATGGACCACGAAGTTGTACTCAGATAAGAATGAAAGCCAGCGGGTCATCCGCTGGGAGAGGTGATGACTCTTCATAGCTGACCTCAGCGATGCATGGTCGGTGTACACCGCGAAGTTATTCACCCAACAAGTACACTCTGAAATTGATCAGAGCGTAGCGCATCGCAAGGAGCTCCTTGTCGTGGACAGGGTAGTTGCGCTCCGCCGGCTTCATCTGTCTGGACTGATACCTTACGACGCGCTCGTGGCCTTCATCATAGAATTGCATCAGCCACTAGCCGATGGCGAAATCGCTCGCGTCGCAGACGACGTAAAAATGCTTCGAGTCATCCGGGAGTGCGAGGATTGGGGCCTCAGCGAGACTGTTCTTCACCGAGTCGAAGGCGGCTTGATGTGCGGAGATCCATGACCACGATACATCTTTCTTCAACAACGAAGAAAGCGGCTAGGTCAATCCGGCGTAATTCTGCGTGTACTTGTGGAGATGATTTGCGAGACCCAGCCACTGACGCAATTCAGTGGGGTTCTGTGGCGTAGGCCACGCGCATATCGACGCCACTTACTCGGGGTCGTCGCAGACGCCGTTCTTGCTCACAAAGCAGCCAAGCACCGGAACCTCCGGCGCACAGAATATGCTCTTCTTCAAGTTTGCGCACAGCTTGTTTTCGCGCATCACTTGGAAGACTTGCCTCCGATGCTTCAAGTGGACTTCGAGTGCGCTGACGCCTCCCTCAACGCAACTGTGTACGAATATGGCGTCGAAGTAACTCGGTGCGAAATCGCGGAGCGGGCGTAGCACATTGGATACCATGCGCTTGAACGTGGCGAGTGTATTCTTCAAACTTTGTGGCCTAACAAGCTACTCCCAGAGCATACCACTGGGAGTGCTTACTGCTGTGAGTGGTATGTCGTTTAGCATCATGAGGATTTGATAGAACCCATCGGTCAAGGCGATGGCACTGAAGACCTCACTACCCGACTTGCGTCGAGCACCATGTCCTTCCGGGGAATCGGAGTCTGGGCAGGAATGGTAGCGTCGTTCAACTTGTTGACGAGAAGGACGATGCGCGACCCACCCGTGGCTTTCTTCACACATAAGGTCGGACTGGAGTGCTGCGATGTTCTCTCACACACATGACCCTCCTTGCGGCGCCTCTCGAATAAGACATTGGTAGCTTGGACCTGATCTCGCAGGAGCGGCCACTGCCGCGTCACACAATACTTCGAGCCGGGCACAAGATCGATCTCGTGGCGAATTTCTCGGTCAGCTGGCAACTCAGTTGGGGTCTTATCCGGAAAGACATCTCCATATTCGCGGGCGGACTCCTTAACTGGGTCACCGGATTCGCGTAGCGCTTCCCAAGATTGCGCTGCGAAGCGCTCCTCGCGGGCCGGCTTGGTTTCGGCTCTCTTTGGGCGCAAGGAAGCGTCGTCGTCACTGACTGCATTCACTTCGAGCGATGCCGAATCGGCGTCGGTGATGAGGCAGACACGTTCGATTTCATCGTCCTTAAGGTCGCGTAGGCAGTTCTTCCAGGAGAGACATGGAAGTCGAGTGATCGACTGCGCCTCTCGAGGTGGGTTTGCAAGCTCGAGCGTTCGTCGGCGACCGCAGGTACCTTTTATATACTCAAGAACGCAGACCGACTCCATCGGTGAGCTGTCACTTGGTACGAGCTCTCGTCCAGGTTTCAGCCAACGCCGCTTCGCCTTTTTCTTTTGTCACCTAGAGCGCAAACTCGAGGATGATGAGTCGCTCTCGCCGGACGAGATATCACCCTTTTTTTAGCGAGAGCCCCCTCTTGACAGCAGTAGTGTTCAGTGGGAGCGCCAAATGCTTGACCACCGGCAATTAACGTGAGCTCCTGCTCGACCGCCATCTCGTTCGTCTGCGCGAGCACCGCCAGCTGGTTTTCATCCCCGCGTCGCTGCTGGGATTTGTAAGTTAACAGCACTGCGCAAGCCGTGCAGAGAGGGCCATCGTTCACTATGTGCACAACGTGCGTCGTGGATGACCGGTCCACGACAGTGACGTGAGGCCTATCCTTCTGTGCGACGAGGAGGTGCGTGAACACCTCGCTCACATCATTATCACTGCGACGCTTGACCAACCGGGCCAACCAGTCAATCTTTGGCTGATAGCGCGACAACCACGGCATACCCAGGATGTAGTCAAACTCGTAATTCATCTCAATGACGAGGAAGTCGTCGTTGCTTCGGAAACAGTCGAACATGTACGGAAGTGTAATCTTGCGTCGAGCAACGCGGCGTGATTTCCTAGCGACCTCCCCTCTGACTTTACGGACAACGATGTCCGATGGGAGTACTGACAGCACGTCGCGGGGAAGAAGCTGCTGGTCGCTCCTGAATCAAGGACCGCTCGGAGTGGTCACCGGGCGCCGGCGACATGAAGGCTGACAATGATCAATCTTGAAACACTCGGCGCAATGGTGGAATAAACTGTGCATGTAGCGCTGGCGGGCTAGGCGATTGGGTTGCCACCGGGGGATCCGCACCTCCATTCCAGCCAGTAGAGCGCCCTGCACCTACTGACCCTGACGGTTTTTCTGGCCGATCAGAACTCACGGGCTCGGCATCGACATGCAAAATCACTGGAGCTGGCGCGCGGCACTCTGCCGCGCGGTGGCCAACTTTTCGGCAACGGAAGCAGGTGAGAGTACGACGCTTTACATGGCGCTGATAATTGCTCGTCGCATCGATAGCGTTGATGTCCATGGGCTGGGGCGCCGATTTCCGAACTGAAACCGGCAGCGCGTGAGCGTATGACGCCACTTAGTCCTCGCATAGTGCAACGGCAAATGCCTCTTCGAGTGTAAAGGGATCCTATCTTGTAAGGCAGTAGCGCGTCGTGCCTTCGCGCATACCGAACACGAACACGTGGACCTGGGACGTCATATTGGTGGGCTTGGACACGATACATAACGCGATGTGTCGTGTCTTCTGGACGTAGTCGCGCATAGTCATCGTGCCTTGCCGAAGAGCAAAGAAGTCTGCCCAAATTCGGGATTCAGCTTGCGGTGGCTCGAATGCGAGCTGAAGGTCACTCTAGAGGATATCCAAAGTGAGGAAGGCGTTGGGCCCGACGACCAACTTGCCGAGTGTGGTGTTGAAATTCCCACGTGAACTCTAGCTACAAATGTAGTTAGGACGTTCCCACAACGATACGTCTACTAGGATAGTAAACGATCGTTCGGGCGGCCCTGAAGACCCCAGTTCTGCCCTTGCACCGGGACAGACTGGGCCTTGTAAACTAGTTATATAGGCCAACCAGTAAAACGAAGAACACGCTACTAGCACAAGCAAAGCTAGCAGGTGTTAAGGATCCTCGTGGTCCCAGCAGCGGAAGGGTACCAGGCACGGGTAAGCCTTTAACGAGGGCACCGAGTGTTCAACACTCGGCTGGAAGAATAAAAGGGCTGCCATACAAGCACTCCCAGTCGTGCAAATAGGCAACAATAAGCCGTCGCGTAGAACATACCGATAGTAATCGACCAATAAACATACAGTCTCTTGGCCTTACCGGATGAATCCTCGCTTCTCCAAGCGTCGCAATCGTGCCGTGAACAGCGCGTTCCATCTTCGTAACCCTCGCCGAAGACGTGAAAGTGATCAGCTGGTGGTACGTCCGCTCATCTTCCTCTTGAGCCATCGGCACCTTGCTCATCACCACGTACTACTCGTCTTGTCTCTCAGGAGGGCGACACCGAGGTTTCCAGCGCCCCTCAGCCTGCCACCCTTCCTTCGACGGCAACGTCGTTAGCTGGACCTCCGGCGCTTCCGGCCTCGGACTCTTCACTCCCTGCTGCAGCTCCTACGGCACTTCCTGTCGTCGCTGAATCTAGGGGGGATGACTCCTGTTGATCCGCCTGCGCCTGCCGTTGGTCCTCCACCACTCATCGAGGATTCGTTGCGCGTCATGCTGGCTGAGAGTACGGAAGTGTCGGTTGATCACATTGTGACATCGATTATTTCGTACTTGACCGCGATGGCTCGTCATCAAGTGCAGCTCAACGTTGCGCCTCCACTTCACGGCGATATCCACACTCAGCGTCGCCTCGAGACCGCCATGGGGTTTGACGAAGTTCTCGCCGCCGTACAACCTCTTCCCGATGCATTATCGGCGTTGCCCGACCGAGTCATCAGCTTGGAGCGTCAATTGCGGGCTGCCCAGACCGAGGCTGCTGCCGCCGTACGTTCGGTGGCACCCGAAATCATGGCTCGCGAAAACGCGGAGGCGTGCCAACGCCGATTGCGAAGCTCTTCGCAAGGACGTCAAGATTCTCCGCGGGTCGAACGCCAAGAGCGATGTCGTACTCGCGAGTGTTCAGGCCACCATGGAGCAACACACAGAGGACCTGAATCATCAGCACTGCGCGGGTCAATCGCGGAATACGTTTATCGCCACCTTAAAGAAGAAGCGGGCCCGTGAACACGAAGTGTACAACTCTTCGATTGGTGCGAACACTGAACAGACTCGGCAACTTTATCTCCTCTTGGTCAAGCTTTCGAAGTGCAAATATGTTGGCAACGACACGCTCAACATCCTCGAAAATCAACAAGCTCGCAACACCCACCTTCTCCAAGTCAATCGTACTATCCGTACACATGTGAGTTTGGCCGCGATGGATCCAGAGGTCCTGCGTCTGGCTGTTGATGGTACGTTCCAAATGTTGTTCTTTCCACCGTGGGTTCAGCGACTAACGTTCATTCACAATCGTCTGTGACAGGTCTCACCGCGGGCGAACTCGATCTGGACGCTCTGGACTTGGACCAGGATACATTGGTTGATTTGCAGCGCATATAGTCTCTTGCCGCGTCTTCGCATGACCCCCAAGCTCTTCCTGTAGCCCTGACCCAGGCCGTTCACCAAGTGGCCCATGGAAAGCTCCACAAGCGTCTTTGACCAGGTGGCAAGGAGTCGGACGATTCCGACGAAGATAAGGCTCCCATCCCGACGGACAAGGCCAGTACGTGTAGGGCAGCTGCTGGTCTCGGTTTGTCCCTGCGGAAGCTACTCCACAAGTCTCCGTGTCTTCAAAGCCGGATCTGACTGTTTTAACAGCTTCCGTGCCACGTGTTTCTTCGCCTGACTTTTCGATGGAGATTGATAATGGAGATGATGATCGTGGAGATAACGTGGATGACGATGCACTTTCGGTGGGTGATTCTCCTGATGGTACAAGTGGAGGCGGTGATGTTCCTTTACCTACCGGCCATTCTAATACAGCTAATGACGAAGATATTGAAGACGCCGACGGAAACTGGAGCGGTCTTGGTCCTGCTCGGCCCCGACACTCCTCGGCCAAATCCGTTATTGATGGTCACTTTTCCGATCATAGTCGGTGGTCCGCCTCCTCCGTCATCGCCAAGCCCACAAGTACCACCATCTTCGCCTCCTACTCTCGATGCTAAACCTGGGCGTAAAATCACGGCCTCCTACACTTCGGTGTCGCGTCGCGGCGCACCGTCGGTTGAGGCGTTGCCTCACCACGTGTTGCCTGATGCTCTCCCTATGGTGCCGGCCTCGTCCACTTTGCCACCGTGGGCTCTCCCATACCTGGACATGGCGTTCACGGGCGTAGGTGCCAAGAAGTGTTTCGAACGACTCTTGAGCATGACCCTTCCCGAGCCAGCTGGTGCAATAACCGTCCGTACGACGTTGGAGGGTCTCCAAGCGTACTTCGACTACTCGAATTCTGATCACCCGTACCAGCAACTCCGGCGGCTCTATCCTCTCCAGGCGTGTCTCTTCGACACCATCGACTTCAATCTGAGCGTCCTCATCTCCAAGCGTGTCCCAATTGAGACCCGCCTCAAGATAATCTGGGCGAATCTTCGGGGGGACGGCGGCAAGCAGGGTGACCTTGGAGTCGCGTTATGGGAACGTCTTCACTGGCTTTCGTTGGCTGGTATTATGCGAGGTCTCGTCGAGAAAGCCAAGAAGGTCAGTCACGACAAGGATCTCTTCAAGGAAATGAGAGATCTGTTGAAGAAGCCCTTCAGTGAGCGCGACCGTCGTGCTGATCGTCTCCGCAACAAGTACCGCGAGCAGTACATGGCGTGGAGTCGCGACTCGGTTTTCTCTGATCCGCCCGGAGTTGCTTTTGGAACCGTCGAAGTCGTGGTACCCACTTAAGAACTTGACGTTCGCACCTCGGACATCTCACTGGCTTTCTGAAGTTCCGGCTCTCTTTGCTCGCCAGCCCTGGCGTACTGGATGGATGAATGCGCCGCACCAGCACCCGAACAACACCACGTACTTCCCATGTCAGTGTAATCCGGAGCTCTTCAATCCTCGAGGTATGCGTTTTGTTGATGTGTACCGCAGCGTGGTCGTTGATCCGGCTCTGGCTCCACCTGAACTTATTCCGACCTGGCATGACCAGGTTGACTCGCCACCGGTTACTCCACGTCCCGCGCTTGCAGCTGATCCTGTTGAAGCTGGTGCCGAGGATTCGCAGGCTCCGGATGCGACTCCAGCTGCCGAGGTTCAGGAGTCCGATGAAGAGGAGAAGGAGAGTGAGGGCTCAACTTCGTTGGCACTCTTGGCCACCGCGGCTAGGCAATTGGAGTCACTTTGAATCCTCGCTGCATGTTCCACGACGTTCTCCGACATCCCAGCTACCTGGTGAGGGGTCCCGCGAGGTTTCGTTTTCAGTGGTCCCTCCTCGGTCGGCATTCATGTTTTCCTATTTGTAATCCACTTCCACAACGTAATCATGTTCATGTAATTCTTCAAATGCATATACAATTTGCTGTTGCAGTAACGTTTTTCGTCTGCTGCTACCACAGGCTGCATCGCCCTGTGGACAGTTCACACGTGATCCAGCCACACTAGTCTTCGTCCGCCACTTGCGCCATCTCCAGCCGATTTTCGCTCTTCTTGGCTCGCAAGTAGTCGTACAGCAGACCCCACACGACAAGTTAGATGCCCCAAGTTGGGTCTTCGTAGCCCACCCACTTGACTTTGATCTCGCGTACAGCACGCTCTGTGCTCGGCGACAGTGGTGTTCTGTCGTAGAGGATAGCCTCGACTTCATATTCACCGGTCACTTGATCTGGTTCCCAGCTGTCTTCAGGCAGCAGCTCCTCGTCGAAATCGAGTCTTGCTTCATTAGTCGCGTATAGTACCGACCGAGGGTTCGGTCGACTGTTGGATTCGTTGACTGCCTTGGGTCTCGACGCATGCACCACTGAGAATAAGCGATACCCACTTCGGTCCGGCAGTTCCAGCTCGTACGCAATCGCTTCCACCTTGCGCTTGATCCGAAAAGGTCCATTCCACCGATGAGCTAACTTCTTTGTCAAGCCGGGTTTGACGCGTTCCATGTACAGCCACGCCCGGCTCCCAATCTCAAAACGAGATCTCGGTGGGGATCTTGCAGGATCTTCTATCTCTTTCGAAGCTTCTGGAGGGTCCACCGCGTGTTCGTTTCCACAAGGTGGAAGTACAGCGACTTTTTCAGTCGACCCAGGGCATCATTATGCTTTTTTGCTCGTCGCTCCTTTTCTACAGCCTGATAATATTTGGCCATAGTGAGGGCGATCTCATGTTGCCGATTGATCTCACGCCGCCACACTAGAGCGCCAGACTGCTTGTCGAGACCTCGTTTGAGTGATGACAACTTCGCCCGCAACGTCGACTGCGCATCCCAATCGTGTAGAACGGTCCTTCTTTGCTCGTAGTGTCCTGAGAAGTATTAATAGCGAACACCAGCTTTTCGGCGATTTCGTCCCAGTCTTGTTGTAGAGGGTCTTCCGCGTACACTCGTACGGAACCCATTACCGAGCGTTCCTGCTGTCCATTAGCCTGTGGCCGATAGTTCAACGTTGCTCGTGACCGTGACTGCATCATCTCTGCGAACGCTTGGAAAACCTCGCTCATGAAGCGTGGGTCGCGGTCGTGCCTTATTAATGATGGGGCTCCGAACCGTCGGTACACACATTCTTCGAACACTTGGGCAACACTCAGCGCCGTTGTATCCGACATGGTCTTGGCAATAGCGAATCCCGTGAACGAGCACTGAAATAGGAGCAACGCAGTGTTGCCCCTGCGAGATTTCGGTAGTGGGATCACAAAATCCATCGATACGATCTGGAAAGGCCGTTCGGCTAGTACGTCGCCAGGCGAGTATCCACGAAGCTGCGGACGGCTTTTACTCGAGCTGTAATCTGGACATAACTTCACATGCTTCCCCGCATCAGCGTACAAGCCGATCCAATCATAATCGGACTTAACGCGATGGAACGTTATCACTACACCTTGATATCCCCCTTTCAGCGAGTCGTGACAGCTCTGCAAGACCTCTTGAAGCAACGTTGTCGGTACCACAAGCCGCGGCTTGGTCTCTTCTTGCCAACCGTGGTGGTACCGACGATTCAGTCCAAGATAGTGAAGCACGCCGTAGTTTGATAACACGAACCGGTCAGCATACTTCCAGGCATCTCAAGCTTCCTTATAGCTAAGATCTTCTGTTTGGCCTTGAAGCGCCTTCTTGATGTTAGACCACTTCTGCTCCTCGTCTTGTGCCACCATTATCCGTCTGCGCCGTCCACGCTGTATTGCTACCGGGTCAACACCTTTCGCGTTGGGAAATGCCGCTGGTACAGTCTTGTGAGGATGGTATGGCAAATCTTCGCCGATTGAATCCTCGTTGGATACTTCTCGTCGTTCTTCATGCTGTTCTTGAGCTTTTGAGACCCCCTCCGAGTGTTCATCTGCAAACCTGACGCGTTTCTTGGCTTTCGTCTGTCGCCTAGTCATTACTGCAATATTACCATAATCGCACTCTGGTGGGCTGTAATCAACCACGAAATTTGCGAAGGTTTTCCACTGTGAAGACTCGCTGCCTGACAGTACATATACTTGACGCTCTGCTCCACGTGACGAAACATCTACCGAGTCTTCATCCGGCTCGTAGATCATTTCCTGAATACGATTCAGCGACGCCAGTTCCGACTCGCGAGTTTCAGCCAAGATGACACGACTGACCTTCGATTCCAGCGCTTCAGTGGCTAATGAATCCGCGGCAGCGTTGTATTCTCGTACAACGGGAAGCTATTTCACTGATCAAAGCTTGGCCGCGAGTTCCTTGTGAATGTTAAGCAGCGCTAGCAGAGTTTCCATCCTGCATGCGATCACCCCTAGTGATTGTTGAATCGCGAGCCTTGAGTCACCAACGATGACCAAATCCTCGGCACCGTGCGCAATAGCAGCCTTGACACAGTTTATCATCCCTGTGTACTCTGCCTCATTCACCGTGGTGGCCGAGAGGTAAGCGTATGCAGCAATCACTATCTTCCATGTAGGAAGGCTCCACAACACCCATGAACAGCTCCTGTAGCCACCGCACATCTCTGCCTTCGCTGATCCGTCAAACGCCATGACGAATCCACTATAATTACGGGGAAGATTAAAGCGTCAAGCAACGCAGGGTCCATTCGAACTGTCGGAGAGCCCTTGTTTGGAGGTGCCACCGGCGCGAGTGAATCTTCCTAGTCGACGAAGCTCGTGATGCTTGACTGCAGTAGCTGCGCGAAGGCGACGTCCTTCTTCTTCACGCGCTGTACATTCAAATGCCACTGCGAAAGCAGCACAGCGAACTGGACCGCGCGTCCGAAGAGAAACGTCGATTTATGCACCCACTCAAACGTCGAGAATCGGGTATAGACATGTAGCGTCTTCCCTGCCAGCTGGACGTAACAGATCTTCAACAGCAACAGTAACGCCAAAACTTCCTTCTCAGCAGGGTGGTAGCTCATCTCGAAGTCCTTGAGCACACGACCGAGGAATCGTACGGGGAGCAACGTGCCTTCGTGTTCTTGCATGAGCGTAGTGCTCAACGCCCATTCATTCGCAAAGAGCATGACGTGAACTGCCTTTGACCGATCAAAGTGCCTGAGGATGGGTGAATGTGAAGCACTTGCCTTCAATTTCTCATGAGGAGGAGGATCAAATATGCGAGCTGGTTATATTAGAGAAAAAAGAGAAGGAAAATTTACAGGAAGGGAGGCAAGGTGAATGATTTATGCATAAAGGGTTTTCACGTGCAAAGAGACCCGGATCAACCGCGAGGTTTTCGCGTGCTCGGACCATACTGGTCTAATTGAGACTCGGCCGTAAGAGGTGGATCCGGCTCAAATCCAAGCGCCGATCCGGTTCAGGTTCAGAAGTTGGTACGAATCCAGGAACGGATTTGAATTGGAGCCAGGGGTGGATCTAGCCCAGATCCAGGTGTCCGCTGAAAGGCTGGATCTAGCCCAGATCCAGGTGTACGCTACAAGGGTGGATCTAGCCCAAATCGAGGTGTACGTTGGAAGGCTCTAACATTAGCTCCTCGATCACAAGAGAATGTTAGAGAAGACATATTTTCAAGTAATGAAAAGTGGATTAGGAGCGCGTATGCAAACAGGCTAAATCGATCCAGTTTCCAGCCGCTAATCACTACTATCAAGCGGATCCACGAATACTAGAGCTGGGGGCGCAGTGGAAAGAGCGGTATGAATCAGGTGGTCTGGGGCTGAACGTTGAAGAACTTGCTTGTCAGACGCTGGATCCGGTGTCCTGGATGTGACTGCAGTAGCTGCGCGAAGGCGACGTCCTTCTTCTTCACGCGCTGTACATTCGTATGCCACTGCGAAAGCAGAACAGCGAACTGGACCGCGCGTCTGAAGAGAGACTTCGATTTATGCACCCACTCAAACGTCGAGAATCGGGTATAGACATGTAGCGTCTTCCCTGCCAGCTGGACGTAACAGATCTTCAACAGCAACAGTAACGCCAAAACTTCCTTCTCAGCAGGGTGGTAGCTCATCTCGAAGTCCTTGAGCACACGACCGAGGAATCGTACGGGGAGCAACGTGCCTTCGTGTTCTTGCATGAGCGTAGTGCTCAACGCCCATTCATTCGCAAAGAGCATGACGTGAACTGCCTTTGACCGATCAAAGTGCCTGAGGATGGGTGGATGTGAAGCACTTGCCTTCAATTGCTCATGAGGAGGAGGATCAAATATGCGAGCTGGTTATATTAGAGAAAAAAGAGAAGGAAAATTCACAGGAAGGGAGGCAAGGTGAATGATTTATGCATAAAGGGTTTTCACGTGCAAAGAGACCCGGATCAACCGCGAGATTTTCGCGTGCTTGGACCATACTGGTCTAATTGAGACTCGGCCGTAAGAGGTGGATCCGGCTCAAATCCAAGCGCCGATCCGGTTCAGGTTCAGAAGTTGGTACGAATCCAGGAACGGATTTGAATTGGAGCCAGGGGTGGATCTAGCCCAGATCCAGGTGTCCGCTGAAAGGGTGGATCTAGCCCAGATCCAGGCGTACGATGAACGGGTGGATCTAGCCCAGATCCAGGTGTACGCTACAAGGGTGGATCTAGCCCAAATCGAGGTGTACGTTGGAAGGCTCTAACATTAGCTCCTCGATCACAAGAGAATGTTCGAGAAGACATATTTTCAAGTAATGAAAAGTGGATTAGGAGCGCGTATGCAAACAGGCTAAATCGATCCAGTTTCCAGCCGCTAATTACTACTATCAAGCGGATCCACGAATACTAGAGCTGGGGGCGCAGTGGAAAGAGCGGTATGAATCAGGTGGTCTGGGGCTGAACGTTGAAGAACTTGCTTGTCAGACGCTGGATCCGGTGTCCTGGATGTGACTGCAGTAGCTGCGCGAAGGCGACGTCCTTCTTCTTCACGCGCTGTACATTCAAATGCCACTGCGAAAGCAGAACAGCGAACTGGACCGCGCGTCTGAAGAGAGACTTCGATTTATGCACCCACTCAAACGTCGAGAATCGGGTATAGACATGTAGCGTCTTCCCTGCCAGCTGGACGTAACAGATCTTCAACAGCAACAGTAACGCCAAAACTTCCTTCTCAGCAGGGTGGTAGCTCATCTCGAAGTCCTTGAGCACACGACCGAGGAATCGTACGGGGAGTAACGTGCCTTCGTGTTCTTGCATGAGCGTAGTGCTCAACGCCCATTCATTCGCAAAGAGCATGACGTGAACTGCCTTTGACCGATCAAAGTGCCTGAGGATGGGTGAATGTGAAGCACTTGCCTTCAATTTCTCATGAGGAGGATGATCAAATATGCGAGCTGGTTATATTAGAGAAAAAAGAGAAGGAAAATTCACAGGAAGGGAGGCAAGGTGAATGATTTATGCATAAAGGGTTTTCACGTGCAAAGAGACCCGGATCAACCGCGAGGTTTTCGCGTGCTCGGACCATACTGGTCTAATTGAGACTCGGCCGTAGGAGGTGGATCCGGCTCAAATCCAAGCGCCGATCCGGTTCAGGTTCAGAAGTTGGTACGAATCCAGGAACGGATTTGAATTGGAGCCAGGGGTGGATCTAGCCCAGATCCAGGTGTCCGCTGAAAGGCTGGATCTAGCCCAGATCCAGGTGTACGCTACAAGGGTGGATCTAGCCCAAATCGAGGTGTACGTTGGAAGGCTCTAACATTAGCTCCTCGATCACAAGAGAATGTTAGAGAAGACATATTTTCAAGTAATGAAAAGTGGATTAGGAGCGCGTATGCAAACAGGCTAAATCGATCCAGTTTCCAGCCGCTAATCACTACTATCAAGCGGATCCACGAATACTAGAGCTGGGGGCGCAGTGGAAAGAGCGGTATGAATCAGGTGGTCTGGGGCTGAACGTTGAAGAACTTGCTTGTCAGACGCTGGATCCGGTGTCCTGGATGTGACTGCAGTAGCTGCGCGAAGGCGACGTCCTTCTTCTTCACGCGCTGTACATTCAAATGCCACTGCGAAAGCAGCACAGCGAACTGGACCGCGCGTCTGAAGAGAGACTTCGATTTATGCACCCACTCAAACGTCGAGAATCGGGTATAGACATGTAGCGTCTTCCCTGCCAGCTGGACGTAACAGATCTTCAACAGCAACAGTAACGCCAAAACTTCCTTCTCAGCAGGGTGGTAGCTCATCTCGAAGTCCTTGAGCACACGACCGAGGAATCGTACGGGGAGCAACGTGCCTTCGTGTTCTTGCATGAGCGTAGTGCTCAACGCCCATTCATTCGCAAAGAGCATGACGTGAACTGCCTTTGACCGATCAAAGTGCCTGAGGATGGGTGAATGTGAAGCACTTGCCTTCAATTTCTCATGAGGAGGAGGATCAAATATGCGAGCTGGTTATATTAGAGAAAAAAGAGAAGGAAAATTCACAGGAAGGGAGGCAAGGTGAATGATTTATGCATAAAGAGTTTTCACGTGCAAAGAGACCCGGATCAACCGCGAGGTTTTCGCGTGCTCGGACCATACTGGTCTAATTGAGACTCGGCCGTAAGAGGTGGATCCGGCTCAAATCCAAGCGCCGATCCGGTTCAGGTTCAGAAGTTGGTACGAATCCAGGAACGGATTTGAATTGGAGCCAGGGGTGGATCTAGCCCAGATCCAGGTGTCCGCTGAAAGGCTGGATCTAGCCCAGATCCAGGTGTACGCTACAAGGGTGGATCTAGCCCAAATCGAGGTGTACGTTGGAAGGCTCTAACATTAGCTCCTCGATCACAAGAGAATGTTAGAGAAGACATATTTTCAAGTAATGAAAAGTGGATTAGGAGCGCGTATGCAAACAGGCTAAATCGATCCAGTTTCCAGCCGCTAATCACTACTATCAAGCGGATCCACGAATACTAGAGCTGGGGGCGCAGTGGAAAGAGCGGTATGAATCAGGTGGTCTGGGGCTGAACGTTGAAGAACTTGCTTGTCAGACGCTGGATCCGGTGTCCTGGATGTTACTGCAGTAGCTGCGCGAAGGCGACGTCCTTCTTCTTCACGCGCTGTACATTCAAATGCCACTGCGAAAGCAGCACAGCGAACTGGACCGCGCGTCCGAAGAGAAACGTCGATTTATGCACCCACTCATACGTCGAGAATCGGGTATAGACATGTAGCGTCTTCCCTGCCAGCTGGACGTAACAGATCTTCAACAGCAACAGTAACGCCAAAACTTCCTTCTCAGCAGGGTGGTAGCTCATCTCGAAGTCCTTGAGCACACGACCGAGGAATCGTACGGGGAGCAACGTGCCTTCGTGTTCTTGCATGAGCGTAGTGCTCAACGCCCATTCATTCGCAAAGAGCATGACGTGAACTGCCTTTGACCGATCAAAGTGCCTGAGGATGGGTGGATGTGAAGCACTTGCCTTCAATTGCTCATGAGGAGGAGGATCAAATATGCGAGCTGGTTATATTAGAGAAAAAAGAGAAGGAAAATTCACAGGAAGGGAGGCAAGGTGAATGATTTATGCATAAAGAGTTTTCACGTGCAAAGAGACCCGGATCAACCGCGAGGTTTTCGCGTGCTCGGACCATACTGGTCTAATTGAGACTCGGCCGTAAGAGGTGGATCCGGCTCAAATCCAAGCGCCGATCCGGTTCAGGTTCAGAAGTTGGTACGAATCCAGGAACGGATTTGAATTGGACCCAGGGGTGGATCTAGCCCAGATCCAGGTGTCCGCTGAAAGGCTGGATCTAGCCCAGATCCAGGTGTACGCTACAAGGGTGGATCTAGCCCAAATCGAGGTGTACGTTGGAAGGCTCTAACATTAGCTCCTCGATCACAAGAGAATGTTAGAGAAGACATATTTTCAAGTAATGAAAAGTGGATTAGGAGCGCGTATGCAAACAGGCTAAATCGATCCAGTTTCCAGCCGCTAATTACTACTATCAAGCGGATCCACGAATACTAGAGCTGGGGGCGCAGTGGAAAGAGCGGTATGAATCAGGTGGTCTGGGGCTGAACGTTGAAGAACTTGCTTGTCAGACGCTGGATCCGGTGTCCTGGATGTGACTGCAGTAGCTGCGCGAAGGCGACGTCCTTCTTCTTCACGCGCTGTACATTCAAATGCCACTGCGAAAGCAGCACAGCGAACTGGACCGCGCGTCCGAAGAGAAACGTCGATTTATGCACCCACTCATACGTCGAGAATCGGGTATAGACATGTAGCGTCTTCCCTGCCAGCTGGACGTAACAGATCTTCAACAGCAACAGTAACGCCAAAACTTCCTTCTCAGCAGGGTGGTAGCTCATCTCGAAGTCCTTGAGCACACGACCGAGGAATCGTACGGGGAGCAACGTGCCTTCGTATCTTGCATGAGCGTAGTGCTCAACGCCCATTCATTCGAAAAGAGCATGACGTGAACTGCCTTTGACCGATCAAAGTGCCTGAGGATGGGTGGATGTGAAGCACTTGCCTTCAATTGCTCATGAGGAGGAGGATCAAATATGCGAGCTGGTTATATTAGAGAAAAAAGAGAAGGAAAATTCACAGGAAGGGAGGCAAGGTGAATGATTTATGCATAAAGAGTTTTCACGTGCAAAGAGACCCGGATCAACCGCGAGGTTTTCGCGTGCTCGGACCATACTGGTCTAATTGAGACTCGGCCGTAAGAGGTGGATCCGGCTCAAATCCAAGCGCCGATCCGGTTCAGGTTCAGAAGTTGGTACGAATCCAGGAACGGATATGAATTGGACCCAGGGGTGGATCTAGCCCAGATCCAGGTGTCCGCTGAAAGGGTGGATCTAGCCCAGATCCAGGCGTACGATGAACGGGTGGATCTAGCCCAGATCCAGGTGTACGCTACAAGGGTGGATCTAGCCCAAATCGAGGTGTACGTTGGAAGGCTCTAACATTAGCTCCTCGATCACAAGAGAATGTTAGAGAAGACATATTTTCAAGTAATGAAAAGTGGATTAGGAGCGCGTATGCAAACAGGCTAAATCGATCCAGTTTCCAGCCGCTAATTACTACTACCAAGCGGATCCACGAATACTAGAGCTGGGGGCGCAGTGGAAAGAGCGGTATGAATCAGGTGGTCTGGGGCTGAACGTTGAAGAACTTGCTTGTCAGACGCTGGATCCGGTGTCCTGGATGTTACTGCAGTAGCTGCGCGAAGGCGACGTCCTTCTTCTTCACGCGCTGTACATTCAAATGCCACTGCGAAAGCAGCACAGCGAACTGGACCGCGCGTCCGAAGAGAAACGTCGATTTATGCACCCACTCATACGTCGAGAATCGGGTATAGACATGTAGCGTCTTCCCTGCCAGCTGGACGTAACAGATCTTCAACAGCAACAGTAACGCCAAAACTTCCTTCTCAGCAGGGTGGTAGCTCATCTCGAAGTCCTTGAGCACACGACCGAGGAATCGTACGGGGAGCAACGTGCCTTCGTGTTCTTGCATGAGCGTAGTGCTCCACGGCCCATTCATTCGCAAAGAGCATGACGTGAACTGCCTTTGACCGATCAAAGTGCCTGAGGATGGGTGGATGTGAAGCACTTGCCTTCAATTGCTCATGAGGAGGAGGATCAAATATGCGAGCTGGTTATATTAGAGAAAAAAGAGAAGGAAAATTCACAGGAAGGGAGGCAAGGTGAATGATTTATGCATAAAGGGTTTTCACGTGCAAAGAGACCCGGATCAACCGCGAGATTTTCGCGTGCTTGGACCATACTGGTCTAATTGAGACTCGGCCGTAAGAGGTGGATCCGGCTCAAATCCAAGCGCCGATCCGGTTCAGGTTCAGAAGTTGGTACGAATCCAGGAACGGATTTGAATTGGAGCCAGGGGTGGATCTAGCCCTGATCCAGGTGTCCGCTGAAAGGGTGGATCTAGCCCAGATCCAGGCGTCCGATGAACGGGTGGATCTAGCCCAGATCCAGGTGTACGTTGGAAGGCTCTAACATTAGCTCCTCGATCACAAGAGAATGTTAGAGAAGACATATTTTCAAGTAATGAAAAGTGGATTAGGAGCGCGTATGCAAACAGGCTAAATCGATCCAGTTTCCAGCCGCTAATCACTACTATCAAGCGGATCCACGAATACTAGAGCTGGGGGCGCAGTGGAAAGAGCGGTATGAATCAGGTGGTCTGGGGCTGAACGTTGAAGAACTTGCTTGTCAGACGCTGGATCCGGTGTCCTGGATGTGACTGCAGTAGCTGCGCGAAGGCGACGTCCTTCTTCTTCACGCGCTGTACATTCGTATGCCACTGCGAAAGCAGAACAGCGAACTGGACCGCGCGTCTGAAGAGAGACTTCGATTTATGCACCCACTCAAACGTCGAGAATCGGGTATAGACATGTAGCGTCTTCCCTGCCAGCTGGACGTAACAGATCTTCAACAGCAACAGTAACGCCAAAACTTCCTTCTCAGCAGGGTGGTAGCTCATCTCGAAGTCCTTGAGCACACGACCGAGGAATCGTACGGGGAGTAACGTGCCTTCGTGTTCTTGCATGAGCGTAGTGCTCAACGCCCATTCATTCGCAAAGAGCATGACGTGAACTGCCTTTGACCGATCAAAGTGCCTGAGGATGGGTGGATGTGAAGCACTTGCCTTCAATTGCTCATGAGGAGGAGGATCAAATATGCGAGCTGGTTATATTAGAGAAAAAAGAGAAGGAAAATTCACAGGAAGGGAGGCAAGGTGAATGATTTATGCATAAAGGGTTTTCACGTGCAAAGAGACCCGGATCAACCGCGAGGTTTTCGCGTGCTCGGACCATACTGGTCTAATTGAGACTCGGCCGTAAGAGGTGGATCCGGCTCAAATCCAAGCGCCGATCCGGTTCAGGTTCAGAAGTTGGTACGAATCCAGGAACGGATTTGAATTGGAGCCAGGGGTGGATCTAGCCCAGATCCAGGTGTCCGCTGAAAGGCTGGATCTAGCCCAGATCCAGGTGTACGCTACAAGGGATGGATCTAGCCCAAATCGAGGTGTACGTTGGAAGGCTCTAACATTAGAT
>NW_003303643.1:209839-211491 GCF_000142945.1 Phytophthora infestans T30-4
CGAGTAAGGTGTGCTGAAATGCCGTCACCTTATTGGTTGAAATATAGGGGAGCCAGACCCATAATCAACCAATAAGGGGTTGACGTGTATTATAGTGGTCAGGGCAAGCCGCCCTGGACCTAAATAAAAACAGAGTTGATTTCCCTTCAGACTAAGTACTTGGTTTCAGTATCACTGGACTTGTACGCTTCCTCATCACTACGTGTAAGCAAGTAACGGACACCCCAGGCCCGTTACAGAACGGATCTAACAAGGGGTCACTATCCCCGATTAGTGACAGCACCAAGTAAATTAGGAGGGATTTGGATCGCCCTCTATGAATCCACGCTTCTCGGAGTGGATTGGCCATGATAAGCGGCATATCGTGTGAGCCGACGATGGATCTGGTATCGATAACGTATGGGAAGGTAGGATCCACCAAGGGGAGACTCGGATCCACCCTCACCGGAGTTCACTTAAGAGATATGGGATATACTATGTACAGGTGGATCAAGTGGGGATCCTATGAAGGAAGGATGGTAGGTGTCATCTGAAGGTGGATCTGGTATCAGCGACTAGCGAGAAGGCAAGATCCACTACGATATGTCCCAGATCACACACTTCCGAGTCCGGATCCAAAGGGAGAGAATCCAACACGGAGTAACCTGGTTCCAGGATATGGGAATGGTGGATGCAATGGATCTCGAACTTTCGTGGGACGATGGAGATCACAGACGGTCGCAAGCCAATGTGGGAAGATTGGAGAGCTCAGATCCATGATGAGCGTATGCTTGTAGTGTGGTGGACCAAGGTGGCCTGGATCCGAGCGAGTGTACCCATAATGTGACGCCCATAATGATTACGCCATCGATCCGGTGGATCTGATGATAATACAGCTGGGATGATGGGGCAAGGAGAAAAAGGACATGCAGCCGAGCCTGGTAGGGGATTTAGCAGGTAAAAGACATAGAAGGTAGATATCCAGGCAGGTATATGCTTAAGTATCAATACAGATTTCAATTTGCATAGTATCACGCAAGTGCCTTCCTGCCCTCAAGAATTGTAACTACATTGCGCGTACGAGCTCGTATAGGGTTGGGAATTGCGAATCTAGTTTTGGTAGTGATAACTGGGAAATACATTGGACAGATCCTACAGCCTAGTGAGTTTTCCTTTACACGTGCAGATCCGACAGGTTTACCGGATTTACTACTTGGCCAGCTACACCTACGAAGCTCTCGACTCCCAAGATACCGTCACAGGAGGCGGCAAGTACGACGAAAAGGCAACCCAAAGGCATGGGAACACACCAGCAAGGCAACCCTACGGCCAGATCCCTGATCGTGGCCCTGGATCCACCAAGCTCGAATATTCGCTTTGGATCCAGAGCCAACTACGGACGCAGAGTGAAGTTCTTACCACTACTGCTCCACCCCATCCCCACGTCTCGCCAGGCCACTCAAGCTTCACCACTTAAACGCTTCGGATGTGACCGAGATAGCAAGATCCCACCCTACCGACGGGTACACAAGGTGAGGAAAGTTCAGCAGATCACGGATCATCGGGGGACCCCTCCATTTGTCGGTGTCTGGGCGGTGGATCCAGCAATCTCGCAGATTTTGCTGATTCCGCTACACCACAGCGTCACCAGCCAATGGCCACTTCCCCGTGAA
>NW_003303643.1:213517-221097 GCF_000142945.1 Phytophthora infestans T30-4
GGAGGAGCCATTAAGAGGGTGCTATCTCTGAGCCGCGGGAGATCACGAATGACCTCGACCAGCAGCAGGAGGACTTCCAAGCTGCCCAGCTTGTGCGTGGGGCTCGGTGGTGGCACCCGTCAGCCAGGGAGCTGCCATCAACTCAAGAGGGTATTGGCCTCCCGAGGAAAGGTCTGGGGCTGACCTCTGCCTGGAGCTTCTCGTCGCTCCTCGTGGCCTTGTGGGAGGCCACACCTCTAGGGGCATTTACGAGCGTACCCTGGTTCAGAAGGATCAATGGTTTGCTGACAACTTGGAGGCGGATCGGTGTGTGCTTCTCGCGCCACAATGCATCTCTCTTAAGGACGTCACGATGTCATAAGAAGCTCGAGAACCGGGGTGGTCTCAACCCTCTTTGGGGATACCCCTGGGCTCTGCCCGAGAACTATCCCAACTGGAGTTCTTGTGAGGCCATGTTCTGGGCTTGGGTGGAGTCTCTCAAGTACTCACCCATGGAGTTACGGGAACCCTATGAAGATCAGCTGCTGTCCCGCATCCTGGACCAGCGTGATCTTCGTGTTCGGTTTGCCCACATGGTCAGCAAGCGCATGCTGCCAAGGGACATCCTGAAGAGCGCGGCTTCTAGCGCTCATGATGAGCGCGGGTACGGAGTGTCTTCAACGGCCGTCCCCTGTTCGGGCAAGAAGCCCCGGACTACTTATGAAGCTGCCGCCGCTTCTGTTCCCAGATTGCGACAGCCTTCGAGCAGTTAATCAGGAGCCGTTCAATCGGCTTCCACGAGTTCCCGGAGTGGGCATAACCCCTCCACTTCACGGGGAGCTGTCGCATACCGCGATGCCGTTACTCCTGGAAGATCCGCTTCACGTGGTAGTGGACTTCTCCATTCCGGTCAAACAGGGGGCGGAGGTGCCCTCGTACGAGTACGAGTACGCAGCGCCTCCCGAACGCCACTCTCGTCCGAGTGCTTCTCCTGCAGGTCCGACACAGGGCCCTGAGGTTGACCACCTCCGTCAACGTGTCCTCGTGCTTGAGATTGCAAATTGGCCTTGGGACTGGCGGTGATGCTGCCGCCCAGGGCCGGGAATCAGGCGAGATCGCTCGTCTTCTGGGGGCCCGGCGTACTCAGCGTACTCGGCGTATGGCTCCGGGGTCCGTTCGTACGGAGCCCCTCCTGCGTACGGGTCTTGACCGCGGGCTTTGCCGGCCCAGACCAAGGCTTGTGAGCCAGCTCCGAACGCCCTCGTCCGACGTCTGTGGTTGGGCCCTTGCTTTCGAGGAAGTTGGGGCCATTGGGTGGTCTGGCGAGTCAGCAACCCCCTGCATATTAAGTACCGCTTAAGACGTCCAACATAGAACGTCGGGTGTGTCGTCATTGACTTTGGTAGGTCGCTGGTGTACGACACACCATGTCTGACCAGGACTGCAAATGGTCCGATGAAGCGGTGCTTCAGCTTGTTGCTGCCGACAGAGCTGACAGTGGCAAGAGGTAGATTCCTCGTGTCTAGTAACACTAAGTCCCCCACTTTAAATACACTTAAGTTTCCTCTTCCATGTTTGTCGGAGTACTCTTTTTGTCTATCCTGGGCCACTGCCATGGCATCGCGAACCCTGCTGACAATGCTCAGCTTGGTATCCATAAAGGATTCCACTTGTTTCCGCAGCGTAACTGGTCTCACATCCGAGACATGGGAGTTAAGGGCTTTCCGAGCCTCTCCCCCACTTAGAATAGAGGAGTCAGTGTCTCCTCGAAGAATGTCCTTAAACCACGTTAAGGGGGTAGATCAGGAGGCGAACGTTCAGGGAACACTACTTGCACATAATAAGACGCATCTTCGTCGTCCTCTTGTCGGAACTTAAAGTCGTTCAAAGCTTCAGCGCTGTCCTTGTAGAGGGAAGAGCAGTCGAAGCACATCGCGCCACGTCCACGCCGTAGCCGTCGGCGTCGACTTCGACCTCCTCCCAAGGTTAGCTTCTTACCCGTACGGTCAACCAGCTTTTGCAAAATATGGTTCGCGTTCCCTTCGATATACCGTTCGGCCCAGCCCTCAAGAATGGCCCAGAATTCGCCTAATTACCCCTTCTCTTGAACGACTCGTTCCGCATGCCAGCGTAGGCGCTCCCCAATCCAGGGTTTGGTTTTTTCGTCTTTTAAAGGAGGTACCCCAATACTCTGGACTTCGAAGGCCTCCACGACGGGCACACTGTCTTCCTCGGCCGGACACTCTTTCATCTCTTTGAGCATCCGATAGACGGCTTCTCGTGCGACGCTTCGGACCATTCCTCTTCTAAAGGTCCTCCGTCCAAAAGGCAAATAGCACGGATGTACTTCGTTAACGTTGCTCTCTGCTTCTAAATGAAAAGTAATATTTTCGCACACTAGACTTTCCCCCGTCAGATTCACTCGAGAATTTCCCGCCATAGGGCAGCTCTTCTCTTCTGCAGTCTCAGACACATAATTATCAGGTACGCCCACCTTTCCAGAGGTTCTCTGTGGCGTTCTGACGTAATCTCGCGAAAACATCCTTTCGAAACGATTAACGGAAGTCGCGGTTAGCTCTTTTAGCTTCAGCCGAACTTTCAAGCGTCTTCTTGAAACACTCCTGCCAGTACTCGGGTCTCTTAAATCTATTCGCGCTGAGCTCACTCACTCTCTCTAGCACTTCCTCAGGGATTCCCAAGTACTTCGCCATGTCCTCCAAAGATGGATCCTTAGTAGTCTCAGCGTTCACCTTCATCTGACGCGTGAGTTCCACCTCATCTAGAGGGACTAACCGCTCTTCCAGCTCCTTGTCGTACGCTTCCTTTTTTGCAGCTATATTTACTCCAATCAGAACCCTTTCTTCTTCGTCGGGGTCACCCCCTTCCATGGCTTCTAGTCCCAAGTCCGAAAAGAGACGAGAGTACTTTGCCTCAGGATCTCCGTCGGTCATACTCAAGTCACTGACGACCTCACCAAGTTCAGGGACGGTCGCCTCTACTCCCTCGACCGCCTCTTCGATGACTTCTTGCGCTACCCCTCTTGACGCCGTTTCATTGGGGTCATCCTTCAGCGTCCAAGCAGCGAACACAATCTCTCCCACTTCAATTTACGCGTCTTCCGACGGCCTCCGGTCAACAACCGCAACCAACGGTTTCTTCAGCGCAGACTTGAGAAGAAATTTTGCATCCAAACGAGGTTTATGAAGCAGTTGAGGGAACGAGACTCCTCGGCTCTTGTCCGTCGGTTCAGTCGTCACGGCGAACCTAGTCAACAACGCTTCAGTGGACCTTTTTTTGGCTACATCCTCCCCCGACTCACTCTCCGACACACTTTCTACAGCATCCCAAAACTCCTCTTCATCTTCGTCCACTAGAGTGTCTCTCTCGGTCAACGCGACCACACAATCCGTACTATCATTCTTTGCAGAGACATCCTCGTCTTCTCCTGCAGGCTCACAAACCTCCTCTGCCATCGTCTCCGCAACGAACACCTCAGTAGTCCCACAAAGATCCGCAGTCTTCCGTTCTACAACGAGCCTCTCTGCGTCCTCAACCGTCTCGACCGTATCACTGACTGTCAGAGTTTCACGCTCTACCACAGCCTCCACAGCCGTCACACCGTCGTCCATCCCGTCTCCAGCTTCCTCACCCTCGTCCACCTCGACGGCAGCAAGTGTTCTCCTTCTTGCTCGCCCCCCCCCCCCCGCCACCGTCGCATGAGCCATTACATAGACTAGAAGGAGGAGTGGCCCCTCCTTTCCCCTCCTCTTGGCCTCTTGCCCACATCATTGAAGAGGAGCAGGGTGACTCGGCGGCTGCCCCAGGGCTAGCATCCTGCGGCGACCATCGAGCGCAGGGGTCCGATCAGGGGGACATCCGGGTATGACGAGGCTTCATTGCAGGAAGAAACACTCCCCGGACGGGAGAGAACCCGTACCCCCCCCCCCCCGCCTTGATTACCACTGTAGTTTCTAGGAGCTTCGCACTCGACCTCGACATGGCCCAAAACACCGCTGTTTCTACACGTCGTGGTCGCTCGTTTGTAAGTGACACGGCCATGGTCACGGTAGTTGCAACGGCCACAATCAGGAACCCCATCCTGGGTTCGACTGTCATTATCCATCCGAATGCCGCGCGTTCGAAGCCCTTCAAATTGGGCTTGTCTGTTCGTGGCAGGAACGGTTGTCGAGACAGCAGACATCACACGATCATGGCCACGAAGGGACCGAGGTGCACTCCATTGATTCTGCGCCAATTGTTGCTGCTGCTGCATGAAAATCTTCATATGTTGTGCCAACGCATCCACGGAGGCCAACACAGGCGTGTCCCGGCCCTTCTTAGACGGAGCTTCGTCCGAGAATTCGTCGTCCTCCTCAATAGGACGGTGCGTATCCTTGAACATCAGCACGCTTCAGGAATGTCGGAGGCAGGGCTTGCGTCCAGGGTTGCCAGCATGCGCTTGTTCCTCAGCCCACGGCGGAATAACTGGTAACGCATTAGAGGATTCGGGTCGTCCAACGACTCACACAGGTCGGGCACTCGGTCGCCCCATTCCTCCACAGACTCACCTTTCTCACGGCTTGTAGTATCGAGCCGTTCTCACAGTTCGTCAGCCGTACGGCTTAGGGACTGATAATGAAACTGAACCTTCAGCGAGGAGAACGTTCGAATGCTCGAGTTGCCCCATCGCTCAGCTTCTCGCCCCTTCAGCCTCAGTCGAAACACCAACAACTTGGATCGGTCGAGAAGGCCCTCCGTGTGGGCCTCAAAGAGCTCCCAGAAATCACGTGCTTTCTCTACCGTCGCTGTGCCCGGGTAGAACACCGGAAGCACCTTCATGGCGTTTGAAGCCAATTGTGACAGTTGAAACGGATCGGCCGTCCTCAGGGCTTGGTACAGAGACACCACACCCTGCCGAGTCACAGAGGGAGCTGGCACCGTTCGTCTGGGTGCAGGCCCACCACTTCTGGCCATTGTAGAAGCCCCGCTTGTAGACACCGTACTCGCACTCAGAATCGGATGCCAAGCGGTACTCGGCATCATACTCGACAAAGAAGTCGCAAAGCTAACTCCTCCCGTGCGAGAGCGACTCACCGACCTCGTAGGTACCGGGGTCTTGGCAGCCATTCCCGGATTGTAGCCACCACGGAGACCTCCGACGCCACTCTCTTCCCGCCGAGCACTCCAACTCCACCCGAACCCGGGACGGTCAGACCGTCGAACTTCCGGTTCAGTGTACCGGGAAATGAACCCGCTTGGCTTTCGCTAAAGCTTCACTACCACGTCTTGCTCCTACTCAGCGTCGTAGTACTCGCTGTCGTATCCATCCGTCGTGTAGGGACCCTCACTGTGCGCAGCGTCACCAGCCACGATCTCTCTCGTCATCTCAGGCTCTTCCTTGACCTCTGTCTTGATGTCGACGTCGGCCTCAGTCCGACCTCTCTCTCCTTCCTCAGTTTCTTTAAACTCATCGGCGTACAGCTTGCGCAGCACGTCCGTCTCAGAGCTCATAGTCATAGTCGCCGCTCCTCGCGACTCCGCAGCTCCTTCACCTCTGTCAGGAGTCTGCTCCACTCCGCTACGCGGATGCTGCGAGACTCTCACTCTCTGTAGCGGAGCTACATGGTGTGATACACACAGGGGTACGAAGTACCCGGAGAGTTAAGAAACTCTCAGTACATAAGTTGGAGAGTTAGCAAGGTCTCTCAGTACGTTGGCTGAAAGCCACACGTTATGCATTTGATTAGGTTTAACTATGCTAGATAGTTAAAGAGATACATTTACCCCTAGGCGGCTTGGCCGCAATAATAGTAAATAAAACACTTCTGGTTTTTAAGCATAAAAGTTAAGGTATTAACTTTGAGCCCTGGTCTTGGGCTGTAAGTGTCCTTTGGATAAGGAACTTAGTATTAGTGACTCTTTGAGTCGAACGTCTTCCTCTGACGCTAACGCTACGGCAGCCCCGCTGCACTTGGTAGCACTTGTAGTCAATCCCGCTCCTGAGTCGGTTGACTATATCCTCTGCGAGGATGGAACACCCCGTGTTCGCGAATTTGCCCCCGGCGCAGCAGGACGCGCTTACTAAGCTTATGCCCTTGCTTGGACCGGAGGGCGTGGTTCATGTTGCATCGCAAGGTCCAGAGGCGGTTACCGCCAGGCTGGAATCGTTCTCACGCTACGAGAACGCGCTCTTGGAGCACGTCCAAGAGAAGATGAGCGCCGCAACGGCGGCGGCGTCGATGACGCGTGAAGAGTCTATGCGACTGAAACCGCTCATGGTGAGCGTAAAAACCTTCGAGGGGAAGGATGGAGAGAATCTCCTTCTCTGGACCCGTGAGGTCGAGATGGCCATGGGATCGGCCCTGCTCCAGTCTGAGCATCTCCAGGCTTGGAGGTCGCGAGCGCGAATGGGTACTAACGTGCGGCACGTCTGTTGACGCTGCATTTCCAACTTGGGATCAGCTGAAGCAACAGCTTTCGCGCGTGTTCGCGCCGCCTAATCAGGCGTACTGTATCCGGTCAAAATTCCTTGTTACCCGCCAGGGTAAGAAGTATTTACTGGACTATGTCCAAGCGTTGAGAACTCTTATCGCCGGAATGGCGGCGGACCCTTGTGGTGAAGTGCTTTCTCAGAAATAAGAGGATGGACCTAACAAGGGGTCATTATCCCGAATCAGTGACATTTTCAAGTGGTTAGAGAGGATTTGGATCGCCAGGCAGGGATTCACGTTGCCCAAGGTGGATTAGCCACGATAAGCGGCATCCTGTATGGGCCGACAATGGATCTGGTATGGATAACGTATGGGAAGGCAGGATCCACCAAAGGGATACTCGGATCCACCCTCATCTGAGTTCACTTAGGGGATATGGGGTATACCATGTACAGGTGGATCCAGTGGGGATCCTATGAAGGAAGCATGGTAGGAGTCATCGGAAGGTGGATCTGATATCAGCGACTAACGAGAAGGCAAGATCCACCACGATATGTCTCAGATCACACACTTCCGAGTCCGGCTCCAAGGGGGTGAGGATCCCACACGGAGTGACCTGGATCAAGGATAAGGGGATGGTGGATGCAATGGAACTCGAACTTTCGTGGGATGATGGAGATCACAGATGGTGGCAAGACGATGTGGGAAGATTGGAGAGCTCAGATCTATGATGAGCGTATGCTTGTAGTGAGGTGGATCAAGGTGGCCTGGATCCGGACAAGTGTACCCATAATGTGACGACCATAATGATTACGCCATGGATCCGGTGGATCAGATGATAACACAGCTGGGATGATGGGTCAAGGAGAGAAAGGACATACAGCCGAGTCTGGTAAGGGATTCAACAGGTAAAAGACATAGAAGGTAGAAATCCAGGCAGGTATAGGCTTTAGTATCAATACAGAACCTAATTTGCACAGCATCACGCAAGTGCCTTCCTGCCCCCGAGAATCGGAACTACATTGGCCGTACGAGCTCAGAGAAGGTTGGGAATTGCGAATCTAGTGTTAATAGTTATAACTGGATAATACATTGGGCAGATCCTACAACCTAGTGAGCTTTTCCTTTATACGTGCAGATCCGACAGGTTAACCGAATTTACTACTTGGT
>NW_003303643.1:221457-224065 GCF_000142945.1 Phytophthora infestans T30-4
GCTTTTCAACTTATGTTGTACCGGATATATCTTATTTTACGAAGGTTGTATAAGATTCTTATATCCGTGATGATGAACGAAGACACCCGCACATCACCCACACTCCGACCGGCATCGGTCGACGAGGGGAAAGAAGAAGAAGGACACAGGTAGTTTTGACGTCTTCGACGTCGGACGAGGTTTCAACGTGACGAGCGGTGAGGCTCCCTCGTGATTTGTGTGAACAGCTGTGCACACTCGTCAATGGAGTGACAGGGGAGGTCGAAGGCGGCATCAGCCTTGACACTCTGCCCGCTGTAGATGCTCCGCTAGAGCTGGACGAGATGTCCGTTGCCGAGTTTGGCGAAGCTTTGAAGGCAGGCTAGCTAGCCGAGGTGACCCTGCTGGGACCTGAGGAGGAGTTGCGCTCCTCATCTGTCGTGGAAGACGCGGTACTAGAGAACACCAAGAAGGCACTGAGGACAAGAAGTGGATTGACGATCCTCAAAGATCATTCGGATCCCTTCTATCCTGTGGTGAAGGAGTATGGAGATGTTGTCTCGAAGGACCCACCGACGGGACTGCCTCCAGATCGAGGCGTGTGTCATGCGATTGACCTGGTTCCTGGAACCAAATACCGCGTAACAAGGCAATGGTCTTTGCCAAGAAATATGTGTGACGTCATTGACGCATTCTTCAGAATGTTGGTCGTTACCGTGAATTGTATGACGCTGCGGACGAGGCCGAGGCTTACGAGGAGGATGAAGAAGACGACGACGCCTTCGACGTGAGAGGAAACCGTGAAGAAACCGTGAAGGACTACATCCGAAACTTGAGCTTTGACGCGGCTGAAAAAGACTCGACGCAGTACCTAGAAGTCTGAACCCACGCCTCACTCGACAGAGTCGCCGAGTTCGAAGGAAAACGCTACCGTTCTGACGCGTCGCTCCAGTGGCTCAAGCGTTTCATCTACGAGATGAAGAGCACCAGGATGCCCCAAAGTGCCTGGTGCGAACCTTTCTCACTATGCTTGGGACGCGCGGCGAAGAGTTGGTACAGGCAGCTGCCGAAGAAGACTCAGCGACGTTGGAAACTACTCAGCGAGGCGTTCCTGGATTATTATTGCTCACAGTTCGACCAATCCGCCCGCACTCGTTACTACTCGGCGAGACGTAAAGTCAACGAACCAATCTGCGACTTCCTGATCCGACTCAACGGGTATGCCCGGACAGGCAAGATCCAGTAAGAAAAGGGTGGCGCCGACGCGGCTGACCATGTCGAACACTTCTTGCTGCATTGTGGTGATGACGATGTGATGGATTTGATGTACCCCTTGCAGTTGGAAGACATCAGTAAGGTGGAGCAGATAATCAATCGTCGGATCCTCGGGGGAAAGCGCAAAAAGCAACGCGACCGACTCGTAATCGCACGAGGCCGAGACAATAAGCGGAAGGATCAGAGCCGCCGAGATGAACGCCGAGATGGACGTCAAGATGAGAAGCGCCGTCGCAAGGAAGAAAACCGCGACCGCCGAGTCACTGTCGCTGACGCTGACTCTGACGGGGAGGAACTCATCGATTAGAGCCCGCCGAGTCCGTACCACTCCGAAGACGAATGGGATGATGAGGACCAGTCCGGAGGACACGACTCAGCGGAAGACGACGACTACATTGACGCCGGCGTTTTCAATGATAAAGGAAATACACCGGACCGCCGAGAGAACTCGGCGGGAGACCAGAAATGGCTCGAACCGAAGCTGGGGAAACTCAGCGAACCGACCTCCGCGACCGTACAACCAACGAGAACAGTCGAACCGTGGAGATGGATCACGCGACAACACTCAGCGTGGACCTTGTGCAGCTTGTGGAAGAACGGGGCACTCGGCTCACTACTGTCGACGACGCTGCAAATTCTGCAGACAAGTCCATGAAGGCGGCCAGTGCGAGATGTTTCGTCAATATGAGAAGCTGGCTGCGTTCGTAAAAAACTCTGTCGACAAGTCGCAAGTGCCAGAAGACCTGCAAAACCTTTACGCGCCGAGTGATTTAAACTCGGCGGCCCGCCAACACTGACTGGGTTGGAATATGCCGGGCTGCCACAGTCAGCTGAACCTGCAGTTGAGGCGAACTTCTTGTTTGCCTTCGTAGGCGAAGCAGGACGGCCCGAGGGAAGAAGCGGGGATGGCAATTGGATGTGTGAAATCGACGGAATTGAACGTGAGCTCGGTGAGTTAGATGATAACCACCGAGCGATTGCAAGTGTAACTCGGCAGTCAGACCAGGCTGTGCATCGTACCAGAATCATGAAGCTGCTTCCGGGAGAACGGCTGGGAAGGTGGTCAGCACAGACGTTTGATCGCCGAGTTAGAATGAGAGCTCTCGTATTGGGAGCAGTGAACGACCGAAGGACCAAGATATTATTGGATCCCGGCGCAAATGTCTCGGCGATTAGCGAATACTTCGCGAGGAAACTGCGTCTCAAGAGAGTGGCCAGCCGAGATAAGCGAATCGACATACAAGGAATAAGTAAGAACAGAATGGTGACAACGTCAAGAGCAGTTGTGAAGGTGACACTTGGCTGGGAAGTGGCATACGAGTTTGAAGTATGGATAATGCCTCATCAGCAGGAG
>NW_003303643.1:224509-229910 GCF_000142945.1 Phytophthora infestans T30-4
CTAGGATAGTAAACGATCGTTCGGGCGGACCTGAAGACCCCAGTTCTGCCCTTGCACCGGGACAAACTGGACCTTGTAAACTACTTATATAGGCCAACCAGTAAAACTAAGAACACGCTACTAGCACGAGCAAAGCTAGCAGGTGTTTTGAATCCTCGTGGTCCCAATAGCGGAAGGGTACCAGGCACGGGTAAGCCTTTTACGAGATCACCGAGTGTTCAACACTCGGTAGGAAGAATAAAAGGGAGGCAATTCAAGCACTCCCAGTCGTGCAAATAGACAACAATAAGCCGTCACGTAAAAACTCCCGATAATAATCGGCCAATACACAAAGTCTCTTGGCCTTGCCGGATGAACCCTCGCTACAGAGCTTCGAGTTCACCGACAGGCATAACACACTCAAACAAGCTTGACCAGACGCTTACCTTGAAGCCGGACGTCGCTCTGTGTGCTTGAGTGGAAATTCTGTTCTGTATTTAAGCTTACCCTTTCGGGTCTATTCCTAATAAGAAGTCCTAATCAAGTTTACAAATATCAAGTGAACAATGATCCGTTATGGATCTTCTTGCATGCCAAGCGTCGTCTGCACCGTCGCATGAGCATCTTTAACGGTCCGCGCTCTGTCCCAGACGGTGAACGTGCCTTCCAAGGGTCGCTGAGTCTTCCGCGAACTCATCCCAACTCGCCACTGAGGGTTCGTACCGTAGATGGTCCGCTGAATGCGAATCCGGCCAGTCCATTATTAATAATAAGGACATCCTGGATTCAGTGACATATGCCCGTACCAATACTCGTGAAAGCTCGAGAGTGACGCCGTCGAGTCCCTGGCACCTTGGCGTCTCCGTACATCACCCGACCGAGGGTTCGTCGCTTGAACAACTTGGGCGGTGTCACGTCTTTGTCGACGGGTGATAATCCGCAACTACGGAGAAATCACTACACCACAACTGCCCCTGTCGCAATGGAAGCCACGGTACTGGTGCCCGTTGTGACATTTCTTCATTCTTCAATTCACCATCTCGCCACCGTATGTCCAAGCGTCTGAATCGAGTCGTGTCCGACGCATTTCAGCATCTCAATCCCCGTAGACGTCGCGAACGTGAACAGCTGGAGGTACGTCAGCTCATCCTTCTCTTGAATCATCGGTACCTTGCTCATCACCTCGCATTACTCGACTTGTTTCTCAGGAGGGCAAGACCGAGGGTTCGAACGCCCCTCAGTCTGCTGCACTTCCTCCGACAGCAGCGTCATCAACCGGCCCTCCAGCGCCTGCTGCCCCGGACTCTTCACTTCCTGCGGTAGCTCCTGCAGCACTCCCCGTCGTCGCTGAATCCGCGGAGATGGCTCCTGCTGCTCCTCCTGCCCCAGCTGGTGGTCCACCACCACTCACCGAAGATTCGCTGCGCGCCATGCTGGCTGAAAGTACGGAGGCATCGGTCGATCACACGATGACCTCGATAATTCCGTACTTGATTGCAATAACTCGTCATCAAGTACAGCTCAGCGTTGCGTCTCCTCTCCACGGCGATGTACACACTCAACGTCGCCTCGAGACTGCTGTTGGTTTCGATGATGTCCTCGCCGCACGTTCCACGACGTTCTCCAGCATCTCCGCTAACTGTTGAGGTATCCCGCGTGACTTCGTTTTCAGTGGTCGCTCCCCGGTCGGCATTCATGTTTTCTTATTCTTAATCCACTTCCACAGCGTAATCATGTTCATGTTGTTCTTCAAATGCATATACAATTTGTTGTTGCAGTAACGTTTTTCGTCTGTTACCACAGGCTGCATTGCCCTGTGGACAGTTCACACGTGATCCAGTCACGCTAGTCTTCGTCCGCCACTTGCGCCATCTGCAGCCGATTCTCGCTCTTCTTGGCACGCAAATAGTCGTACAGCAGACCTCCACAAGACAAGTTTGATGATGGTTCCCAAGTTGTATCTTCATAGCCCACCCACTTGACTTTGAACTCGCGTACAGCACGCTCCGTGCTCGTCGTCAGTGGTGTTCTGTCGTCGAGGATGGCCTCGACTTCATATTCACCGGCAACTTGATCTGGTTCCCAGCTGTCCTCAGGCAACAGTTCCTCATCGAAGTCGAGTCTTGCTTCATTAGTCGCGT
Source organism: Phytophthora infestans T30-4 (assembly GCF_000142945.1). Lineage (NCBI taxonomy): Eukaryota > Oomycota > Peronosporomycetes > Peronosporales > Peronosporaceae > Phytophthora > Phytophthora infestans. Next base: position 226,630 of record NW_003303643.1, read on the forward strand.
CTAGTACCAACCGAGTGCTCGGTCAACTGTTGAACTCGTTGACAGCCTTGAGTCTTGACACATGCACTACTGGGTAGAAGCGATACCCACTTCGGTCAGGCAGTTCCAGCTCGTACGGAAACTCTTCCACCTTGCGCTTGATCCGAAAAGGTCCATGCCATCGGTGAGCTAATTTCTTCGTCAAGCCCGGTTTGACGCGTTCCATGTACAGCCACGCCCGGCTCCCAATCTCGAAAAAAGATCTCGGTGGGGCTCTTGCAGGATCTTCCTTCTCTTCTGAAGCTTCTAGAGGGTCTGCCGAGTGTTCGTTTCCACTTGGTTGAGGTACAGCGGCCTTTTCCAGTCGACTCAGAGCATCATTATGCTTTTTTGCTCGTCGCTCCTTTTCTACAGCCTGATAATCTTTGGCCATAGTGAGGGCGACCTCATGTTGTCGATTGATCTCACGCCGCCAAGCTAGTGCGTCAGACTGCTTGCCGAGCCTTGTTTGAGTGATGACGACATTGCCCGCAGCGTCGACTGAGCATCCCAACCGTGAACGAGGTATAACGGCGTCTCCTTCCTCGTAGTATATTGAGAAGTATTAATAGCAAATACCAGCTTCTCCGCGATTTCGTCCCAATCTTGCTGTAGAGGGTCTTCCGCGTACACCCGTACGGATCCCATCACCGGCTTCACCGAGCGTTCCTGCTGTCCATTAGCCTGTGGCCGATAGCTCAAAGTCGCTCGTGATCTTGACTGCATCATCTCTGCAAATGCTTGGAAAACCTCGCTCATGAAGCGTGGGTCGCGGTCGTGCCTTATTAATGATGGGGCTCCGAATCGTCGGTACACACATTCTTCGAACACTTGGGCAACACTCAGTGCAGTCGTATCTGATATAGCCTTGGCAATAACGAATCCCGTAAACGAGCACTAAAATAGGAGCAACGCCGTGTTGCCCCTGCGAGATTTCGGTAGTGGGATCACAAAATCCATCGAGACGATCTGGAAAGGTCGTTCGGCTAGTACGTTGCCAGGTGAGTATCCACGAAGCTGCGGACGGCTTTTACTCGAGCTGCAATCTGGACATGACTTCACATGCTTCTCCACGTCAGCGTACAAGCCGATCCAATAATAATCGGACTTAACGCTGTGGAACGTTCTCACCACACCTTGATGTCCTCCTTCCAGCGAGTCGTGACAATTCTGCAAGACCTCTTGAATCATCGTTGTTGGTACCACAAGCCGCAGCTTGGTCTCCTCTTGCCAACCGTGGTCGTACCGACGATTCAATCCAAGATAGTGAAGCACACCGTCTTCTGATAACACGAACCGGTCAGCGTATTTCCAGGCATTTCGAGCTTCTTTGTAACTCAGCTCTTCTGCTTGGGCCTCAAGCACCTTCTAGATGTTAGACCGCTTCTGCTCCTCGTCTTGTGCCACCATTATCCGTCTACGTCGTTCCCGCTGTATTGCTACCGGGTCAACATCTTCCGCATCGGGAAATGCCGCTGGTACAGTCTTGTGAGGATAGTCTGGCAAATCTTAGCCGATTGAATCTTCGGTGGACGTCTCTCGTCGTTCTTCATGCTGTTCTTGAGCTTTCGAGACCTCCTCCGAGTGTTCATCCGCAAACCTGACGCGTTTCTTAGCTTTCGTCTGTCGCCGAGTCATCACTGCCATATTACCATAATCGCACTTTGGTGAGCTGTAATCAACCACGAAAATTTTGAAAGTTTTCCACTTTGAAGACTCGCTGCCTGACAGTACATGTACTTGACGCTCTGCTCCTCGTGACGAAACATCTACCGAGTCTTCATCCGGCTCGTAGATCATTTCCTGGATGCGGTTCAGCGATGCCAATTCCGACTTGCGAGTTTCAGCCAAGATTACCCGACTGACCTTTCGATTCCAGCGCTTCAGTGGCTAACGAATCCGCGGCCGCGTTGTATTCTCGTACAACGTGAAGATATTTAACTGATCGAAGCTTGGTCGCGAGTTCCTTGTGAGTATTCAGCAGCGCTAGCAAAGTTTTATTCCTGCATGCAATCACCCCTAGTGATTGTTGAATCGCGAGCCTTGGGTCACCGACGATGACTAAATCCTCGGCCCCGTGCGCAATAGCAGCCTTGACACCGTTTATCATTCCTGTGTACTCTGCCTCATTCACCGTGGTGGCCGAGAGGTAAGCGTTTGCAGCAATCACTACCTTCAACTTAGGAAGGCTCCACAGCACCCATGAACAACTCCCGTAGCCACCGTACTTCTCTGTCTTCGCTGATCCGTCAAAAGACATGACGAATCCGCTGTAATTACGGAGAAGCCTGGCGTACAGCAACGCGGGGTCCATTCGAACCGTCGGGGAACCCTTGTTTGGAGGTGCCACCGGCACGAGCGAGTCTTCCAGGTCAACGAAGCTTGTGATGCTTGACTGCAGTAGCTGCGCAAAGGCGACATCCTTCTCCTTCACGCGCTGCACCTTAAGGTGCCACTGCGATAGCAGCACTGCGAACTGGACCGCGCGTCCGAAGAGAGACTTCGACTTATGCACCCACTCTAACGTCGAGAATCGTGTATAGACATGTAGCGTCTTTCCTGCCAGCTGGACGTAACAGATCTTCAACAGCAGAAGTAACGCCAAAACTTCCTTCTCAGCAGGATGGTAGTTCATCTCGGCTTCTTTAAGCACCCGACCGAGATACCGTACGGGGTGTAACTTGCCTTCATGTTCTTGCATTAGCGTAGTGCTCAACGCCCATTCATTCGCAAAGAGCATGACGTGAACTTCTTTCGACCGATCGAAGTGCCTGAGGATGGGTGAATGTGAAACACTCGTCTTCAATCTTTCGAAGGAACGACGTGCCACAGAAAGGCCACCTTCAACGACAAAGTCTTCATCCTTGAGCTGGTACAGCGCCGCACCGTAGACCGCGAAGTCTTGAATGAAGCGGCTGTAGTAATTAACCGCTCCAAGAAACGACTGCATGCCCTTCTATAGATCGTTGGAAACGAAAGCTCGGTGATGGGCCGCAAGCTTTCTTGGGGTCAGCTCTGATACCTTCTGGCGAAATTGTTATGCGACAGGAAAGTCCACCTTTGGGGTTGGCAAAAGATGCTCTTGGTGAAGCTAATGCTGATCCGGACACTGTGAAATCTTGGTAGCAATCGGGTCCAGCGTCGCCAGGCAGCTGGCCGAAATCCTCGGCACCGAGAGCAAAATGTCATCCACAGAACGACCGTCGACCAAATACAGGGTACCAGCGATGAGTCCGTCTGCCTGCCCCGGTTCGGGAAACATG
>NW_003303643.1:230010-256164 GCF_000142945.1 Phytophthora infestans T30-4
TCCGAGTATTCAAACCAACCTCCTTTAGGTGAACGAACCCCCAGAGTGCGTTGTCAATCATACGCTGATAGATCATCGGCGCGTTTTTTACCCCGAAGGGCATGCGTTACCACTCGAAATGTCCGAGTGCGCAGACGAACGCCGATACTTTACGCGCTCGCAAGGTTATCATGACCGCCCAGAAGCCGCTTGCTGCATCCAGCGAGCAGAACCATAGGTAGCGCTCGAGATCTGTTAACAGGTCGTCGACTAGCGGCATTACATACTCCATGATCGCGGTGATAGCATTCACCATCTTGTAATCAATGCAGAGCCGGATGTCCAGCCCGTTCTTTTTCATCACAATCACGATCGGTGATGCCCATGGACTGTCTGAAAAGACGATCAGTCCCGCACGCAATAAAGCGCGCAGCAGCTCGTACAGCTTGCCGAGAAATCGCAGCGGCACGCGCCGGGCACGCTGTTTAATTGGGGCGTGCCCCTGTGTGTCGATATTGCATACCGCACCGTAGGCTGGCGGCGGCAGTGCGTTACCACTAGCAATCAGGATGTGCTCGTGGTTCTTTAGCGTCGCGACCAGACGTTCTCGGCGTTCAGCCGACAGCTCAGGATCAGCAACATTAGGCGCAGTGTAGTCAATTGTCGTGTTGATCTCTTCGGTCAGATCCGGCAGGAATGCCAGCTCCTTCGCGTAGTCGTCCAAGCCAATGTTGTTAGCTGGGTGTTCGTAGAAATCATTTCTCGTATCCTCCGTTGCTTCATTTCCCTCGGTTGTTAACACTCGAGCAACCGAGATATATGTTCCGTCCAACGCCGCTACGGATTCTTCCCTTGACTCAACATTGGCATCCGCTTTGATTTCAACAGTCGGTACTTGGTCCATCTCCTTCCCATCCTGGTTTTCCATCTCTGGGCCATCTGCCGAGTCGTCGTTCACAATATTGAATGCGTGGGCTGCCGACACATTGGGTTGTTGACTTTTGTTCCGCTCCTCGTTCTGCCGCTGTCTTGACATTTCGGAATTCGCACCAATCTTGCAATGAATACTCGGTGCCGTACTCAACACCTTCTGCGCGATGCCTGTATCCTCTGGATCAACCACCGATGGCTCGTTCGCAGATTTGGTGACACACAAGGCCGGGACAGCTTCGTCAAAACGGGTGACTTCATTCAATCTAGTGCCGTTGCTTCTCGCTTCCGTGGTCACCCCTGACTGGACACTAACACTCGTTGGCGTATGTACCACGTTTACCGGCCTCAGTAGTTCGTGTGTACGCACTACCGAGGCTTCGTTCGCGTTATTGCCTCCGCCATGGGTTGTCGTGTACGTGTCCAAAGGTTCTGCGGAAGGCTGACCGTCGGCCGAATCCCCGGCTGTCACCCCAGACGCCAGACAGGCTTCCACTCGTTCACGTTCTTCCAGGTTCAGTGCCCAGCGCTCTGCACATGTCAGACGATCACTAGAATCCACTAGCGAGTCTTCTAGAGGTCGTGCTAGCACCCCACCGGGTTCTGGGTAGTATGGTCGATCAACTGCTGAAGGCTGAGTTGCAAGCCATTGTTCGTAGATTTCGCATTCACGCTGAAAGAGCTCGCGGTCTCTACAACCTTCGTAGGCCAACACTTGCCAGTCTTGGTACTTCTTGGACTCCAGACGCACATAGCCGTCACCTCGTGGCAAATCCCCATCTGGAATCCACATCGCGATCGAGTCGTGTGCTGGTAGGTACACAGTTCGATCAGACACGTTGGTCAATCGAATGCTCTGAGGCCGTCCACGTCGAAACCTCGTCACTGACGGGATTAGCTTGTTCGTTCGACGAACCCACAGTACGTGTTCTTCCAGCCCGACTTGACGCTTCGCTAGTCGATATTCTCGCCACTCGTGCGCTTGAATGTCCAACCGCTCGGGTGGCCCGGCGTTAACATGGGAGCCGTATTCTTCGCTGTCGATCATGTTCTTGGTCTTTATCAGCGGGATTTGGACTTCGTGCGGTAATTGCGCCGCGCCGTGGAACAGGTCCAACCGGATCCCAGCTGAGATCATAAAGTCGGTCCCGAGTACCACGTCGACGCCTGCACTATGCGCCATTACCCACATCTCAAACTCGTACACCATCTCCCATCCGAGCGTAATCTTGACGCACGCTCGTCGCGTCGTAGACACCTTGCCTTCGTTGATTCCTTGAATGTCAATGCGGCGTCTGTGATCAGGTACATCTCGGAGTCGCAACTTCTTGGCAAAGGTGTCAGTGATCACACTAACGTTCGCTCCTGTGTCGAGGAGGATCCTCGCTCGCTGGTCGTTCACAGCGCCTTGCACCAGAGCTCTCATTCTGATCCGTCGGTCGAATTTCTTGGCCGACCACCACCCCTGTCTCTCGCCAGGGTTCAACTTCATCATCTTGGAGTGACCCTTGGGCTCGTCTCGCGCTGCACTCGAAACCAAGCCGAACGAACCCTCGCTGGGGCCCTCATCAGCATCAGCACACTCCACTCTCTCTCCAACACCTCCACCGAGGATTCTACTCCTCTCCTTTTCATTTTCCGTCGCGCTCACACTTGTTACGTAATTATCAGGCCATTCACTCTGCCCCAGGAAAGCAAAGATACACTCTGCTTCCATTGAAGGCTCGGTTAACTGTGGCAGCCCGATAGGGACCAACCCAGTTGTAGTTGGCGGGCTGCCTAGTTTAAATGACGTTCTTGAACGACGGCCTTGAGCTCTGGCGGGGGTTCCTTCTTCGTGCCTTTAGTGCGCACGAATTTGGCAAGGTCTTGGAAGTTGCGGAAAAGTTCGCATTGTCCAGCATCGTGGAGCTGCTTGCAGAACTTGCATCGCTTGTTACAGTAGTGGGCGGAGTGACTCATGCCACCGCACACCGCGCATGGTCCGTACTGTGGGCGTCGCTTGTCGCGGTTGAAGTCACGTCGACCGCGTTGGTCCTGATTGAACCCACCGTCACTACTTCGGCGATCTTGATTGAAGCCATTCTCGCGATCAGGCACGTTTCCACGCGGTTGACGGTTGTCTGAACGTGCGTAGGTGCCTTCAGCAGCTGCACGGCGTTCATTTTCGTTAGCAGCGGCGAGGTATCGGTCGTTTTCATCCAATGAGAAATCACCATCCGTATTATCGGGCTGAAAGTCGTTGTACTCGTCTTGGACATCGTTGTAAGCGTTCGGATCTTCGTTTGAATACTCGGTGCCTCCCTGAGCAGCTTCACGACCTTCTAATTCAGCTAGTAGGTCATCCACCGTGGCTTCAATGAGCGTCACTCTTGGTTTGTTTCGGTGGTCATCGCGGCGGCGGTCATCACGCCGGTTGTTGCGGGCGAATCCATCGTCGCGTCGCGTATCACGACACTTGGAGTATCGGTACTCACTGTCACGCTTGGCCATCCTCTCCTTGCCCTTGAGAACATCTTCGATGATCTCTTCGAGCTCGTGAATGTCGGCGACTCGAGCGTGGTAGAGACTCTCCGCCAGCTTGTCATCATCGCATGTTGCCAGGAACTGCTGTACGTGTTCTTTCGCGTCGCGACCACTCTTCTCGAAGTGTAGACGGGCGGTCCGAGCATAGCCATTCAGCCTGTTTATGTAGTCGCACAGATGTTCATTACGTTCCCGCTTGGCGGAGTAGTAACGCGACAGTGCCGTCTGCGTGAACTGCGAGCAGTAGTAGTGGATGAACGCGTCGCTCAGCAGCTTCCACTTGCGCTTCGTCTTCTTCGGAAGTTGACGGAACCAATGAATGGCTCCGTCCCGGAGACTTAGCTCAAATGGAATGCACCATTTGTCGGCATCTGTGTGGGTTCCAGTCATTTCATAGACGAACCCACGGAGCCACTGCATACAGTTCTCGCTCTTGTTGCGAGAGCCTGAGAACGGCGTGATGCGATCCAGCGGTCGGTGCGAGGCCATTTCAATCCTCGGTGTTGGGTCCACGCCGTTCAGCGTCGCTAGCTCATTCATCTGACGCATCAACTCGAGTTGAGGATCTTCCTCGTCGAATGTACGCACCAAAATGTCATCGTCACTGAACGAACCATCGCTGTCGACTTGACGACGTCCGGCACCACCTTTGGGAGCTCGCGCACCGCCCCGGCGACCGAACGAACCCTCGTTACTTGCGTAAATACGTTGCATACGGCTCTCCGAACGTGGCGTAACCATGTGCGAGTCTTGAAAGTACGGTGAAGCTTCGGTAGTGCCAAAGGCACCACGCTCAGCTCCACGCTTGGTCGGAGGAGTACAAACGAGTCGTTGGGGCGTCGGCGGCAATGGAATCTTGGACGGATCTTCATCTTGAATCATCGGTCGACTCACAGGTTGCTTTCCGGCATTGATGCCAACAGCGCCAAACGCCTTCCGAAGCTTCTTCTTCCATTTCTGGAGAGCAGCTCCGGCTTCATGTGGACTCCAATCCTGGAGCGACATCGTCGATGGGTACGTCTCGTTCTCGAACCCCAGCGACAACAGTAGCGAAACTGAATCCTCGGCAACTTGGCTAGTCGAAACCGAGTTGACTGGGTATTGAAGTTCCTGCGCAAGCGCAGGCCAGTCGGCTTTTTTCTTGGAGATGGGCTTGAACAGCTGCATCCACTCATCATTCTGCATCAGCGCTTGTACGCGGTCGAAAACGCGCTTGGCGGCTGGTGTATCACCGTTGATAGGTGGGCGAGGTGCCTTCAGCAGTGCCGAATGCTTTGCACTTGCCACCGAAGGTTTAGAACCCTCGGTCCCATCGTCATAATCATCGTAGGCTGGTTCTGGTCCCGCAACATCATCGAGCTCGTCGGCGAGGTTCCTCGAAAGGGACCTCGTCGCCCCGCTCAGCCCTGATGATAGCGTGGCCGTCTCCGGCGTCGCTGCGCCTGGCTCTGGAGCCGGCGTCTTGTCTTCGTAATCTTCATAATCGTGGGCGTCAGGACCGATGTCTGCTTCGTCGTCGAAGCTCACTGAAAGCTCGGTGGCGGCTGCAAAGCGCGCAGCCGGGCTTGAACTCTCGTTGCGAGCTTCGCCAGACTTGGCAGGCGTAACTGGTACCGTCGGTTGTCCTTTCGCCATATTTCTTGTATTTTTCTTGTTCTTCTTCTCTTGGTAGCTCGTAAACTGGAAGGCCATACAAACAGTTCACAATGGTCACAATCTGTTCCCGGGTCGCGGCACCAGTTGTGGTGTTGGAAATCCCACGTGAACTCTAGCTACAGATGTAGTTAGGATGTTCCCACAACAATACGTCTACTGGGATAGTAAACGATCGTTCGGGCGGACCTGAAGACCCCAGTTCTGCCCTTGCACCGGGACAAACTGGACCTTGTAAACTACTTATATAGGCCAACCAGTAAAATAAGAACACGCTACTAGCACGAGCAAAGCTAGCAGGTGTTTTGAATCCTCGTGGTCCCAACAGCGGAAGGGTACCAGGCACGGGTAAGCCTTTTACGAGATCACCGAGTGTTCAACACTCGGCTGGAAGAAATAAAAGGGAGGCAATTCAAGCACTCCCAGTCGTGCAAATAGGCAACAATAAGCCGTCACGTAAACCTCCCGATAATAATCGGCCAATACACAAAGTCTCTTGGCCTCGCCGGATGAACCCTCGCGACAGAGCTTCGAGTTCACCGACAGGCATTACACACTCAAACAAGCTTGACCTGACGCTTACCTTGAAGCCGGACGTCGCTCTGTGTGCTTGAGTGGAAATTCTGTAATGTATTTAAGCTTACCCTTTCGGGTCTATTCCTAATAAGAAGTCCTAATCAAGTATACAAATATCAAGTGAACAATGATCCGTTATGGATCTTCTTGCATGCCAAGCGTCGTCTGCACCGTCGCATGAGCATCTTTAACGGTCCGCGCCCTGTCCCAGACGGTGAAAGTGCCTTCCAAGGGTCGCTGAGTCTTCTGCGAACTCATCCCAACCGCCACTGAGGGTTCGTACCGTAGATGGTCCGCTGAATGCGAATCCGGCCAGTCCATTATTAATAATAAGGACAGCCTGGATTCAGTGACATATGTCCGTATACAATACTCGTTGAACGTTCGGAGTGACGCCGTCGAGTCCCTTGCACCTTGGCGTCTCCGTACATCACCTGACCGAGGGTTCGTCGCTTGAACATCTTGGGCGGTGTCACGTCTTTGTCGACGGGTGATAATCCGCAACTACGGAGAAATCACTACACCACACAAGAAGAGACCTGCGGACACCGCATCCGTTCTCTGAACGTTCGAGTTCGATACGCGCGCTGCGCGATGCGCCACCGCTATCGTCGCGGTATGACGAGGAAGATCGATACGATCACAACGTCATTACGAATGATCTGGACGAGGCCCAAGGCCGTCCGTTGTCCAATGAGCAGCGCTCGCAGTCGCTCCGACCTGTGGTCCGACCACTTGTTCTAACGTCACGCCGTGACTACGGCTTCCAGCCGCGGAACCCTGCCGAAGCGGCCCGCCTCGCGGCGCAGCAGCCGCTGGACACGTACACGTGTGGGCCTGCGGCCTCGACTGCTGATGAGCAAGTGCAACGGCACCGGCTCCGAGAGCGATATCTGACTCCACAAGTCACAACTCCTCAGGAGTATCAGGCGCGCCTGCAGATGCAGCTCAACCGCCAACCGGTTCCCTCTATGCGAACCATCCCGGTTGTTCTCAACCCTGGGGAATCCCGGCGGGCTTATGAAGCACAATTCCGAAGCTGGGTGGAGGGAGCTCGACGGCTCCCCTCCTACAATGCTCTTCGAGCAAGTTTCGCTGAAACTGATATTCGTCTTGAGAGACGTTTGCGCTTAGACTTCGCTAAGTCGAAAGCACGTCGACCAACACTGGGACCCCGTCCCCATCACCTCGAGGCGTCACCACCTCTTGCTCATGCTGCGAGCACCGCTCATTCCTATGAGCCGGCTGCTCCAGCCACTGGTCGGAGCTTGAGCTCAGCCACCGACCTGTCATCCCCGCGTTCTAGCGGCGGGAAGTGCTTGGCGCCTGACGACGCGGTCGTACGCCGTAGCGGCGGGGCAGTGAGTGTGCCCGATTAAAAGCGTCGACGACGTCAGGGCAGTCCTGCCGGAGGACAACCTCAAACTCCCTAGCGTTTTGTGAGTGAGGATAACCCCTCCATTTCACAAGGTACTGAGTACGACCCTGGCGCCTGCGCCTCGCCACCAGGCGTTCCACATGGAAGTGGAGCTCGCCGTGCTCGTCGAGCAGAGCAGGAGGAGGTCGAGCCTCAGCTGGACTCTCGCGTCGCGAGTCGCAGCGACGTGTTCGCGCTGGAGCAACGTGTGGGTTCTCTGAACCAGTATCTCCATGATACGACTGACTCTCTGAGTCGCCTTGCAGATGGTCTCGATGAGACGAACCACCGCGTGGAGTGGTTTGAACAACCACAGTCGGTTTAGAACCGAGTCGCGGACCTTGAGCGTCAAGTCGCTCAGCTGCAAGGTCAGATCGACTTGCTGTTGCGTCTTGTGGCCCCGCCACCTGCTGTCGCTCAGCCTGCCGTGGTTCGGCCTCCCGCTGTTGCGCAGCCTGTCGCGGCCCAGCCACCGTTGGCGCCAACGTCTCCGCGCTCACCTGAGCAGGGTCCTGATACGGCTTGATTAAGCCAACGTAGAAGACTGGATGCGTGCGCATCTTCTTCGGAAGGTTAATCGTATACGCTAGGCCCTTCTTGGCCACGACCTTGAACGGTCCTATGAACCGTGGTCTCAATTTTGTCTTAAAGACGGCAGACACTGCATGAGTAGGTAGGTTTTTTTCATTTAATAAAACTTGGTCTCCGACCTCAAACCTTTCTTCATTGCGTCTTCCTTTGGCATCTGCATGTTCTTTTTGCATGTCTTGGCTTTCAGCCATAGCGTCGCGTACTTGACGCATTACGCTTAGTCTCAAAGAGACAAAGTCATTGACTTGCTTGCGAACCGCAACAGGGCTGACATCAGCTAGCCGCTCGGCTATCCCTCCCCCATCAAGCCCTGAGCCACTGCGTGGCGGCGTCAGTGGGACGCGAGGGTTAACCAAGCCGTTCACATAGAACGGAGTGTAGCCTGTCGAGGCGTGCACTGCATTATTTAATGCGAACTCAACTAGTGGGAGCATCTGGCTCCAGCGTTTTGGCGCCTCAGCGCATACGCTTCGGAGGATATCCTCCACAACGCGATTCACGCGTTCGGTTTGACCTTTGATCTGCGGATGGTCCGCTGTGGACATGTCCAAACGAGTGCCAAGCACTCTGAAGAGGGACGTCCAGAACTTCGCGGTGAAGCGCGGGTCTCGATCCGAGACAATTGCCCCAGGCAAGCCATGTTGGCGAAAGACTCGGTCTAAAAACAGCAAAGCTGTACCCTCACCATCAATGGTGTCCGGCACCGCCGCTAGATGAGCCATCTTGCTCAATCGGTCTACAAAGACCACAATACCCGTGTTTCCTGCCTTGTCCTTGGGAAGGCCAAACACAAAGTCCATACTCATGGACTGCCAACATCCCTTGGGGACAGGCAAACTCGCCAATGGCGCTGCCGTCCTCGGCGCGGACTTCGTCCGTTGACACGTCTCACACGTGCGTACATAGGTGCCAACCCACTTATACATCTTGGGCCACCAGTACATCGATCCAACCGAGCCATAGGTCTTCTCCCGACCTAAGTGCCCGCCCACGGGCGTATCATGAACCTCATAGAGGATTCGATACTTTAGATCCTCATCATGAGGAACGACTACACGAGGGTTATCCTCAGAGTCGGTGCTGTAGAACAGCAGGCCGCCATCGAGCGAGTATCGATGCAGCCTCGCGCGTAAGCGCCCAGACAATTCCTTGTCAGAGTCTTTAAACGCTTCGCTCCCAAGAGCCCGTAGCAGCGCTACGCACATGTCGTCTTGTGCATACGATCCGCGTATCAAGTCAGGCACTGACGACGTCACTGTCGTGACATGAGCTAACTCGTAGTCCGGCCTACGCGAGAGCGCATCGGCCACTACATTAAGCCGCCCCGGCTGGTACTTCACCTCGAAGTTAGACTCGGCAAAGAAGGAAAGCCATCTTGCCATTCTCTGAGAGAGATGAGGCGACTGTGTCGCAGTGCGTAACGACGCATGATCAGTAAAGATCACAAAAGGCTTAGAGCCTAGCAGGTGTACCCTGAATTTGACTAGAGCATACTTCATTGCAAGTAGCTCTTTGTCATGAACTGGATAGTTCTTCTCTGCAGCTTTGAGCTGGCTAGACTCAAACGCGATCACGCGTTCACGCCCTTCGGCGTCTGCTTGTAGTAAAGCACAACCGATTGCAAAATCGGAGGCGTCACAGACGACGCTAAACGGACTATCCGGGTCCGGTAGCGCAAGGATCGGAGCCTGGAGAAGGCTCTCCTTCACAGCCTCAAAGGCTTCGTCGTGCTCGACGTTCCAGCACCATGGTGCGTCCTTCTTAAGGAGATCTGATAATGGCCGAGCCATCTCCGCGTAGTTCGCGCTGTACTTGTGCAAGTAATTGGCTAAGCCTAGCCACTTGCGTAAGTCCTTTTGGTTCTTGGGAACCGGCCAGTCCACGATGGCCTTGACTTTGGCAGGATCTGCCCTTAAGCCACGCTTCCCAATGAAGCACCCGAGGAAAGGTATTTCCTCCGCGCCAAAGACGCACTTATCCAAGCTGGCATACAACTTATTAGTGCGTATGCACTCGAGCACCGCTCGCCAGTGGTCAATGTGGTTTTCCACGTCTGACTTTCCGTGCTCAGCACGACTATGGACGAATATATCGTCAAAGTACGTTTGAGCGTACGCCCGATGGAGCCTAAACAACTGCGTCACAAGACGATTGAACGTTGCTGGTGCGTTCGACAGCCCCTGGGGCATCACCAGCCACTCCCAGAGCATACCGCTCGGAGTACTCACCGCTGTCAGCGGAATGTCGCTCGCTCTCATGAGCAATTGGTAGTAGCCATCGACCAAGTCGAGCGCGCTGTACAACGTACAGCCTACCATGTTGTTCTGCAGAACATCCTTGCGAGGAATCGGCGTTTGCGCCGGGATAGCGGCCGCATTTAGCTTGTTAAAAGCATGAACAATGCGCCACTTGCCGTTCGGCTTTCTGACACAGAACGTGGGTGTCGAGTGCGGAGACTTACTCTCACGCACCATCCCTGCCTCGTGCTTCGCACGGAAGAATGCGTCAATGACGTCACACTGCTCTCTCGGCAAAGACCATTGCCTTGTGACGCAGTATTTGGTTCCAGGAACCAGGTCAATCTCATGACACACGCCTCGATCTGGAGGCAGGCCTGTCGGTGGGTCTTTCGAGACAACGTCTCCATACTCCTTCACCACCGGGTAGAAAAGATCCGAAGGATCTTTGAGGATCGTCAATCCACTTCTTGCGCTCAGCGCCTTCTTGGTGTCCTCTAGGACCGCGTCGTCCACGACGGATGAGGAGTTCAACTCCTCCTCAGGTCCCAGCAGGACCACCTCGGCTAGCTCGCCTGCCTTTAAGGCTTCGCCAAACTCGGCAATGGACATCTCGTCCAGCTCTAGCAGAGCATCTGCAGCGGGCAGAGTGTCAAGGCTGATATCGCCTTCTACCTCCCCCGTCACTCCGTTCACGAGTGTATACAGCTGTTCACAGCAATCACGTGGGGCCTCACCGCTCGTCACGTTGGTCACCTCGTCCGACGTCGAAGACGTCACAGACACCCTGCGTCTTCTTCTCCTCTCCCTTCGCGACCGAGCCCGGTCGGATGAGGGCGGTGTGGCGACATCTCCGTCACCACCACCGGGTGCAGCAGCACCATCACTCCTCGAAGAGGATACAGTGTCTCGCAAGACACACGGCTGAAAGCCAAGAGCTCCTCGACCTTCACACAGTGAGCTAGGTGTCACTTCACCTGCATCTCCTGGGCCACGCCCATGATGCCTCGACTCGCAGTCGACCGCGACCCTCGGGTCACGCAGCGGTAGGTCATCGACCAGATTCGTACCACCCAGTGGATTACGCGCCACTCCGCGCTCGTCCTCACCAGGACCCAGCAGTTGGTCATTGACCTGACCTGCACCGCTCAGCGGATAACGTGCCGCACCACGTACGCCCTCAGGGCAAACAGCAACCTCGTTGCTACCTATTCCGGACATACCAATGTCCAGCACTACGGTCGCCTCGGCCTCGTGCTCGCGCCAAAAGCGCTTCTGCTTCCTAGCAGAGGTGGGTTCATGACTCACCAAAGATCCACTAGGAGCTGGGTGCGTCGCACCCAGCGTTTTCGACTTCCAGTCGATCCATGACTCATGGCGTTCCAGCCATGCCATGCCAAGGATGAGGTCATACCTCGCATCCAGGTCTAAGACCAAACAGCGTTCCACGCTATCGAAGTTCTCAAACTTCACTCCAAGGTCGACAGAGACCTTCGACACAGTTACCAGTGTCCCCGTCGCGAGACGGACAGAGATCGTATCTCTCGTTGGCACTTCTAGTGCTTCAGCATACAGCTGACTCCCTTCTAGGGTGGAGCGACGGGCGTAGTTGCCCGAGGCTCCCGAGTCAATCAAGGCTCTCCATGGCTTTGCAAAGCCCTTCACGTTTGCTTGAACGACCAGTAAGCCCGGCTTGCACACACTCTTCTCGTAAGAGAGCTTAGCTCTCTTCGGGGCTGAGCCCCGTTGCCCTCTACCTCCTCGAGGCACAACAGAGCTCAGTCTTTCCCCAGTAGGCCACCCCGCGCCTACTGGGAGTTGCTGTTTCCCGACGATGACCTAGAGGATTGGCTCGCCGTAGCCTCGCGCTTCTTGCGCAGAGGGCAATATGCCCTCAAGTGCTTAGTGTTATTGCACACAAAGCATCGGCGGATGCCGGCACGCTGCTCCGCAGCAAGAAGCTCCGCTTCTTCACCTTCAGCATAGCTAAGGTCCATCGGCTCTGGACCGCTCGAAGAGCTTGCGCTACTAGCGCTCCAACCAGGTCGAGCCGACCTGAAGTTGTGCTCGGCATTTAATGCCACATTCACCGCCTCTTCGAAAGAGTTAGGGTGTACACGGAACACTTCCGTTCGAGCTGCGCTCACACGAAGTCCCTCCATGAACACGGTCACGCTGACCAGCTCTGGAAGAGGGCCCGCCGCCATTCCGGCGATAAGAGTTCTCAACTCTTGGAAATAGTCCAATAACTCCTTCTTACCCTGGCGGGTAGCAAGGAACGTCGACCGGATATGGTACGCCTGATAAGGCGGCGCGAACACGCGCGAAAGCTGTTGCTTCAGCTGATCCCAAGTGGAAAATGCAGCGTCAACAGACGTGCCGCACGTTAGTGCCCATTCGCGAGCGCGACCTCCAAGCCTGGAGATAGCCAGCGCCACGCGCTGATGCTCAGACTGGAGCAGGGCTGATCCCATGGCCATCTCGACCTCACGGGTCCAGAGAAGGAGATTCTCTCCATCCTTCCCCTCGAAGGTTTTTACGCTCACCATGAGCGGTTTCAGGCTCATAGACTCTTCACGCGTCATCGACGCCGCCGCCGTTGCGGCGCTCATCTTCTCTTGGACATGCTCTAAGAGCGCGTTCTCGTAGCGGGAGAACGATTCCAGCCTGGCAGTGACCGCCTCTGGACCTTGCGATGCAAGATGAGCCACGCCCTCCGGGCCAAGCAAGGACATAAGCTTAGTAAGCGCGTCCTGCTGCGCCAAGGGCAAATTCGCGAACACGGGGTGTTCCATCCTTGCAGAGGAAATAGTCAGCCGACTCAGGAGCGGGATTGACTACAAGTGCTACCAAGTGCAGCGGGGCTGCCGTAGCTTTAGCGTCAGAGGAAGACGTTCGACTCAAAGAGTCACTAATATTAAGTTCCTTATCCAAAGGACACTTACAGCCCAAGACCAGGGCTCAAAGTTAATACCTTAACTTTTATGCTTCAAAACCAGAAGTGTTTTATTTACTATTATTGCGGCCAAGCCGCCTAGGGGTAAATGTATCTCTTTAACTATCTAGCATAGTTAAACCTAATCAAATGCATAACGTGTGGCTTTCAGCCAACGTATTGAGAGACCTTGCTAACTCTCCAACTTATGTACTGAGAGTTTGTTAACTCTCCGGGTACTTCGTACCCCTGTGTGTTCCACACCATGTAACCCCGTTACAGCCACAGTCAGCTGAGCCTGCAGTTGAGGCGAGCTTCTTGTTTGCCTTCGTAGGCGAAGCAGGACGGCCCGAGGGAAGAAGCGGGGATGGCAATTGGATGTTTGAAATCGACGGAATTGAACGTGAGCTCGGCGAGTTAGATGATAACCACCGAGCGATTGCAAGTGTAACTCGGCAGTCAGACCAGGCTGTGCATCGTACCAGAATCATGAAGCTGCTTCCGGGAGAACGGCTGGGATGGTGGTCGGCACAGACGTTTGATCGCCGAGTTAGAATGAGAGCTCTCGTATTGGGTACAGTGAACGACCGAAGGACCAAGATATTATTGGATACCGGAGCAAATGTCTCGGCGATTAGTGAATACTTCGCGAGGAAACTGCGTCTCAAGAGAGTGGCCAGCCGAGATAAGCGAATCGACATACAAGGAATAAGTAAAGACAAAATGGTGACAACGTCAAGAGCAGTCGTGAAGGTGACACTCGGCTAGGAAGTGGCATACGAGTTTGAAGTATGGATAATGCCTCATCATGCCGGAGTCGATTTGATTCTCGGCACCGACTTCATGATCCCAGCTGGGATCCGTCTGGATCTGTACAACTCGGCGGTCAAGCTACCCGATGAGATGGTGATCCCACTCATCCGATCAAGTAATGCGCCGACCAAGACCGAGTTCGGACCAAATGTCCCATGCGGACCACCAGACGGGTTAACAATCGAAAGTCGAATGACCGCTGACTTCAAATTACCCAGGCGACAACCCAGTGAGTCGACGCATGACCTATGGGTGCGACGGACGAAGGGTTGGATTCCAACGGTTGTTTTTAATCGCCGAGGAAGACCAACCCATGTCCTGATTACGAACGTACGACAGACGTCAGTCTGGTGCCCACCTCACTTTTATGTGATAAAATGGCAACCACACGGAGTACTGGCCAATGAGGGATATGTCCGCGTGAACTCGGCGAAGTACCGTGACTGGCAGATATTGGCTTTTGAGTCAGCGATGGACAAAGATTTGCTGCAGAAGGAACAACGACTGTACGAGGACTGGTTGTCACACCAGCCGCCAGCTGTGGAAAGGCGAAAATACCCAACTGCGACGGCGGTGGAAAGACGACCTCCTCCAGTGGAAAGTGGACCAGAATTAACATGCGCCGAACGCTGGAGAAGGATCGAAGCTGACACTGAAGCCGGCGACGACGAGAGGCGACGCGGTAACGCAGACGTCATATCGACTTCAGGGGTGACAAGGGGTGACCCGGCTATAAACTCAGCGTTTAAGCTGGAAGACGTCCGAGCGGATCGTACGCCACACGATGGCCAAGATGTCTCCTATCAGCTGTCCAAGTTTGAATACAATGGCGCCATTTCTGACGTCAACACGAACTCAGCGGTTGAAGGAACAAGTGAAGTAAGGGCCAAGGAAGACGTGTCGGCGACTGAAGACTCAGCTATAACGGAAGGAGACCTTAAAGGACGCTTGGAGCACGCCCTAAGTGACGCCCAATCGGTTGCTGATAACCGAGCCAAGTTTGGAGTCATTATACCAAGTTCCGCAGCCGTGGTGAACTCAGCGATGGGTACACCGGAAGCCTGCATTGTCCAGTCGGGGGCAGTGGACTCGGCGTCAGCAGATCTAAACACTGAGAGTGCCTCGGACGTGGCCACAGCATGTTGTCAGGATGTCAGCTATGCCGAAGACGCGTTTGCATGCACGGAAGTTAGTTCTGCCGTCACAACCAACTCAGCGGATGATCACTCCGACGCGACCAAGGACTATGATAGTCGGCAGGTATTACTACCTGAAGGAATAAAGCCGAACGACGACCCAGCTACGGCGGACTCAGCGTTGGAGGCTATGGAGACTACGACCGGTCCGGAAGTGGTTAGACAGCGTGAAGATGATACCATCAACCTCGGAGCCAAGTTTGGAAAAGCAGGAGTCAGAGCGACCATGGCAGTGATCTCAGCGAATACGGACCCTGACGCAGCCGACAACTATGAATTACCAGAGGTATCACTGTTGGAAGGTACTATAGCTGAGGTCGGAGTAACGAACTCAGCGGCGACGGTGTTCGATCCCGGCGGAATTGACTACGGTGTAGGACAAGCTGAAGATGACGAGTGCAACTCGACGAGAGACCCAACGGAAACCCTAAGACAACACTACTTGGCTTTCGCCGCGACCGAAGACGAGCAAGAGGATGATGTTGACGATGGTACGACCAACGCCTTTGAGCGTAGTGGAGCAGATCTGGAATTGACGGACTACGCTCACGAGCTGGCCTTCCTTCCCGACCTCACTGAAGTTGAACCTACCGAACTCGACTATGGCGCTGCAAACGTCAAGTCGAGTAGTCATACGCCAGCACAGTCGGCTAAATTGGTGACAGAGCTGCAAAAGCACGAAGAGATAATGATTTCAAGTGGTAATGCCCTGCCGCCTCCAGCGTACGGAGCATTGTGCGACATCGACGTTCATGGGCACTCACCCATTAAGCAGAGAGCTCGGCGGATACCTCTCCGCCACTTGAGCAAGCTTTACGAGTTGTTGAAGGGGCTACTTCGAGCCGGGTTGATATCGCTCTCGAGCAGCCCTTGGGCCTCGCCAGTGGTGATAGTGCTCAAGAAAAATGGTGTGGATATTCGGCTATGCATTGACTATAAACTGGTCAATGCGGTTACGACGCCGATGGAATACGCTATGCCACTGGTTGATGACCTGCTTACCGAATTGGAGAGTTACTTGTGGTTTTGCTCGCTCGATGCTGCGAGTGGGTTCTGGGCAGTTTTGATGACACGCCGAGCTCGGCAGATCTCAGCGTTCGTCTGTGCGCTTGGACACTTTGAATGGTTACGAATGCCGTTTGGATTGAAGAATGCGCCTATGATTTACCAGCGACTGATCGACAACGCTCTATGGGGATACGTTCAACCAAAGGGAGGATGGCAGTTGTTTGCCGAACGAATGAGTATTGCTGAAGCCGAGTCGGGAACTCGGCGAGTCGAGCTCGGCGGAGTCAGTGATTCAACGCAGAGTCAGCTGACGAAGTTTGAAGCTGACCACCAATCACAAGCTGACTGCGATCCGGTCCAAGACGGACCGGACGGCGACATGTTTGCTAATGGAGAACCAGACCAGTCTTCCTTGATTCCGGTGTTCAAGCGGAGGTCGTTTGTTGATGATATCTGTTTTGGAGGGGAGACGTTTGACGCCTGCTTGGAGACACTCGACCAATTGCTAGCCCGGTTCACAGAATGTCGAATTAGCATCAGCTTTACCAAGAGTATCTTTGTCCAACCCAAGGTTGATTTCCTATCGCACGAGATTACGCCGAGTGGCATACGCGCTGATGCGAAGAAGATAGCCGCGATCGCCGAGCTCGCCTTCCCGAAATCAAAGAAGGGGATGCAAGCTTTCCTCGGTGCCCTCAACTATTACGGCCG
The DNA here is from genome assembly GCF_000142945.1 of Phytophthora infestans T30-4. Classification (NCBI taxonomy): domain Eukaryota; phylum Oomycota; class Peronosporomycetes; order Peronosporales; family Peronosporaceae; genus Phytophthora; species Phytophthora infestans. The sequence continues at coordinate 246,583 of NW_003303643.1, forward strand.
ATTCATCCAGAACTTGGCTGTTTACGGAGCAGTACTCTATCAGCTCAAGGATACGGACTTTGGCCCTGGGGGTGACTTGGCGTCAGCAAAAGCGTCATTCGCTGAGCTCAAAAGACGGGTAGCAGAAGCTCCAATTCTGCGTCATTTCGACTCGGCGAAAGAAGTCCCATATAATGTTGTACGCCAATGAGTGGGCACTGAGCAGTACATTGATGCAACCACATGACGACAAGCTGCACCCAGTTCGCTTCTGCGGACGCGTACTAAAGGAGAATGAACTCGGCTATCATCCCGCCGAGAAAGAAGTAGTCGCGCTGTTACAATTGCTGAAAGTGTGCTACACTCTCTTGGCGGGAAAGACGCTACATGTCTACACCCGTTTCTCCACGCTGGAGTGGGTGTTTAAGTGAAAGTCGCTGTACGGCCACGCAGTCAGTTTTGCCGTTATGTTGTCGCCCTACGATTTGAAGGTGAAGCGAGTACGTGAACGAGATGTAGATTTCGCCCGGTTGCTCCAGGCGTCGATAACCCCGTTTATCGGACTCGACGATTCCTTGAAACACCTTGCGCCTCCCTCCAAGAACTCGGCGACAGTTCGAATGGACCCAGAACTGCTATACGCCCGCATACCAGCTGACTTTGCGGGATGCGTGCTGTCATTTGATGGCTCAGCGAAGACAGCTAAATACGGCGGGTATGGAAGTTGTTCGTGGATACTGTGGCGCCTTCCGAATTGGGACATAGAGATCGCTGCAAGTGCGTACCTGTCGTCCACCACAGTCAACATCGCCGAGTACACCGGCATGAACAATGGAGTCTTGGCGGCGATTGACCGAGGGATAACCGATCTGATTATCGTGGGTGACTTCCGGCTTGCAATCCAGCAATCCATGGGGGTGATAGCATGCAAGAAGGAAACGTTGCAAGTGGAGCTAGCTCGACACAAAGATCTCACGAAGCAACTCAACTCGGTCCGGTATCGACACATAGCGCGACACTATAACGCAGCGGCTGATTCTCTCGCTACAGAAGCACTGGAAGCTAAAGCTGGACGAGTACTTCTCGGGACGGATAGGAAAGCAGAACTGAGAATGATTAACCGAGTAGCCGAAGAGCTGTACGCCACAGACAACCCAGCGGAAACCCGATGGTCACGGCAGTCACTCGTAGCCGAGTACGCCGAGTTCACTTTGAGGACGAGCTGGATGAAGACTCGGCTAGAGCAAGAGGAGATAATCAGGATCACGAAGCCATGTCAACAAATCCTGGAAAATCGGCGTTTGAAAACAGTGGAGATGAATTCGAACAAGTCAGCAGGGCGTCGACTCGGCGGACTAACCACACGACTCCGAATGTCGAAACAAGGTCGCAGATGGAGTCAGCCCAGACGGCTCAGAATGCCAACGACATTGATCCAGTGACGGTACAGACTAAGCGCAGACGACGAATCGCGAAGGCACAAGATGAAGAACTTAGGTGGGCCGATCTGAAGGCGTACCTGAGAGGTGAATTTGAGGGCCTTACACACCGTCGAGCTCCGAATGCCGGCAAAGTCGCAGAAGTCTTTGTACTAAGCGAAGACGGCCTGTTATACCGCCGGGATGAAGCTCGCCGACTGGGCGAACTCGGCGAACCGAACCTCTCATTGAGATTGGTGATTCCGTCAACTATGGTCGACGAAATACTTCATAACTGTCACAACTCGATCGAAGGAGGGCATCAGGGCATCGTAAGGACTTATCACCGAGTCAAGGCCGACTACTACTGGATTGGTCTTTACGCCGACGTGGTGAAACATGTTAGGGCCTGCGAAGACTGCAATACCAGTAAGAGCAAGCCACAGTTGAGAGGTTACTCACCGGGAAATGTGGTGTCAGACCATCCATTCCAAGGCGTGTCAATGGATTTCGTGATTCCCCTTCCTCGAACTCAGCGGGGCAATACTGCACTGCTGCTGTTCCAGGACCACTTCACGGAATTCGTTATCGCTAAGGCTATGAATGACACCGGGGCACTCGAAGTGGCCAAGGTATTTGAGGAATGCGTCTTCAGGCAGTTCGGGGCTCCGTCTCTGATACGGCACGACCGAGATCCAAGGTTTATGAGTGAAGTATTCCAAAAGTTCTCCGAGATGATGCAGTCGAGATCAAGAGCTACGCTGAGTTACCGACCACAAGCCAACGGTCAACAAGAGAGATCAGTCAAGACAATGGTTCAGACTATACGGGTCTACGTGGAAGACCCACTTCAAGCCGACTGGGATGACATCGCCGAGAAGATGGTACACGCTATCAACACTCAAGAGATTCGACTCGGCGAGAAACCACTTTCTATCTGGTACATGGTTGGGACGCCAAGTCTACACTCAAGCTATGACGAGTTCAATACGACGTGGACAGGGACGCCCAGTCAACTCGGCGGACGCAGTCGAGTGGCGCCGAGAAGCGAACAGACAACGAGAAGTGGCACTTCGATTAGCAGCTGAGTTCTAAGTGCGAGAAAAAGCACGACGAGCTCGAGAGCACAACGAAGCGTTGAACAAGAAGGAGAAAAGATCCATTCCCAACACAGCAGATGACGAAGATGGAGTTGCAGAACCAGGTGATGAATCCACCGAATCCTTGTTCAAAGAAGGAGATCAAGTCTGGTTGTTTATGGAGCGAGTCAAGTCGGGCCTGACCAAGAAGTTAGCCCACCGATGGCATGGACCATTCAGGGAAGAAGAAGGTGGAAGAATTCGCCTATGAATTGGAGTTACCCGACAAGAGTGGATATAGGTTCTACCCAGTGGTCCATGTCTCACGTCTGAAAGCAGTCACCGAACTCGGCGGAAGACCAAAGACGAGGCTAATCGCCGACCTCGAAGAGACTCAGCGATTTGACTTTGACGAAGAATATCTGCCTGAAGATAGCTGGGAGCCAGACACAAGTACGGACCAGTATGAAGTTGAAGCAATTCTCGACGACGAGCTACCATTATCCACGAGTACGTCACGATCACAACGGAAGTTTAAAGTTAAGTGGGTCGGCTACGATGAGCCTACTTGGGAACCACTGTCGAATTTGTCATGTGGAGGTCTCCTGTTTGACTATCTACGACAGAAGAAGCGTGAAAACCGTCTGCAAATGGTGCAAGTTGCAGATGAGGATTAACAGTTATTGCACCAAAAGTTACACCAACTCAGCGGACGACACAGGCCGAGTTGAGATGGAATGCTACTGTGTCGAAACTACATATACTGAATAAGTACGAAATGAAGTCCTGAACGATACCTACGGGACGCCCAGTCAAAAGAAGAAAACTAAAAAGTTGGCGATCCGGACTCCAAGTGAGTTGAACCCGACGGAGACAACTGGGAAGAGAACAGCGGACTCGACGATTGGAGGCGTGGCGTCGTGGCAGACGTCATCCCTAGGGAAACTGCGGAAGGAGATGCAACATTCGCAGCCGTGGCAAGAAGTATCATCGCCGAGCTAGCCAACGAAGCTGAAGCCGAACCAGATGCCTCAGGCCCCGACTCGGCTGAAGTGGGTTGAGGCGGATCCGTTCCACTGGGGAGTGGGGTGCCGAACAGAGACATACTCGGAGACGCGCCTCGGAGATTGGGAGAACCCAACCCATCGTCCGCCGAGTCGTCATCAGACGCACTCTCGTCATCTGAGCCGAGCTCACCGATTGAAGACCCAGTGAAGATATGGATGCCTTGACGATTCAGCCGAGTTGGAGCACCCGGGGCATAGGCAAGAGGCGCTTGTTCGGCAAGATTGAAGTCTTCTTCAATCGCGTCGTCAACAACCTGAGGATCCATACCACGCGGAGCCAAAACCAAGAAGTCCACGTTCCGAGCGCGGAAGCAGGTATTATACGGGTGGACCGCCGGGTCAGTTAGCCACCAAGCTCGCCAGGGCTCGGCTAGATCCACATCGTGAGCACACTGGACCCAGTCTCTCCCGGAGGGAACCCACGAAAGGTTAACGGGAGAGTAATGGGGAACGGACGGATCGAAATAAACCTCTGCGTCCACAAGAAGAGCGGGTTCATCGCCGAGCTTCTGAGTGACCGCCGAGTAAAGGTGGTCGTAGACAGCGACAACCAAAGATCGCAGGGTATCACTGCGGCGTTTACGCTCGCGCTTGTACACCAGCCACAGCTCGTACACCTCAGCAAGCTGAGCGGGCGTGGCAGCCGGGTTGACGTCAGGATGGAGACCCATCAACACACTTGACTCCACGATCCAATGACGACGCTCATAGAGATCTACGAAATAACGGGTCATCTGGCCATCTGTCTGGATGGGCCTCCCCGCCGAGTCCAAGGGACTGTCACCACGAAGCTTCACCCACATATCTCCAAGAACTTGCATCAAAGTTCGAGGTCGGGTCTGAGAAGCCAAACACCGCCGAGCTTCCTCCAGTATCGACGGAGAAAAGAAGAAAGGAAACTCAGGGAGCATCCGCCGAAGACGCTGACAAGGATGGCTCGGATCGAAAACGGCCATGAAAGCTCGAATGCCGTCACGAAAACACGGCGTAGGGAGCACACGACTCTTGCCTCCTACGAGCTCCATCTGCACCCCTCCGCTCAGTGTATCCAATAATGCATTCCAACAACGGGCTGAGCCGAAATGCATAAATGGTACCTCGCGGAGTTGAGCCATGTGAAGAGTCAAGCGACAATCCTTGGACACCGCTTGCGAGGCTCGAGTCCGTAACGTCGCCAGCGGGAGTGTAAGAGCGCTGGGTAGTGTGACCAAAGCCGGACGTGAGGCAGTCGAACTCGGCTGAGAGAGAATCGACACTGCCGAGAGCTTACTCGGCGAAGGAGCAGCCGGAATGGATTGAGCCGGAGCTGGATCAGGAGTCGACGGAAGCTGCCGATGCTTGTGGTGTCGGTGCGTCTTGTGATGCTTCTTGTGTTTCTTGTGCTTCTTGGATCGCTTCGACCGGTGACCGGTAGGACTCGACGAGGCACGACGTTTGCGATGCAGCTGCTTCCCCGAAGCCGGCGCAGAGGCAGATCTCGACCCGTCACCAGAATCCATCGATGAATGCCGCGAGGAGTGGCGATCACTCGGCGGCAAGGACTCATCACTCATCCCGTCGTCAGAGCCGAAGATTGCCGCATGAAGGCTTCTCGCTTTGGCAGAACGACGAGCATCTTCGTCCGCTGAGTCAGAAACTGAGGGACTGCCAGCCGAGTTCTCGGATAAAGAAATGGGATCCGAGAGCGACCCAGCGGCAGGATTCGTCGAGCCGGTGGGCGGTGCAGAACCATCACCAGGCCCTAACACCTCGTCGTCAGACGCGTCGAGGTCCTCAAGCAGCTGAGCAGTCACAGTGCGGGCGGTCGCAGCAGATTTCCGGATAGGGCGCCCAGATGGGGACGTCAACACGGCCGGAACCGCAGGGAGAGACGGCCTGGGGACACTCACGGCCGGAGTCACTAAGTCAGTCGGCGTAGTGGATACGCTCAGACCCCGAGAAGAAGAGACGTGAGAAGATCGGCCAGAAGACGACTGGGAGCGCCCAACCACCGTTGACACGACGTTGAGCGGTGCACTTGACTGGGGCAACCCAGCGGAGATGGGCGAAGTCGAGCCTGGGGCACTAACGCTCGTAGTCGGGACAGGCAGCGAAGCCACGACATCAGATGAAGATACCGGCGGTGGGCGAGTAGCCGCGACTGACGAAGTCAGCGGAAGCCCGGAAGACGAAGAACCCGCCGAAGTCGTCGAAGCAACCGCAGGAACAGTGTCGGCGGGTGGTTCAGGCAGCTCAAACTCGAATTCAGCCTCGCTCGAAGCGTCATCGTCGTCTTCAGAGCGAGCAGAAACAGCGGGTTGGGTAGCTGAACTCAACTGAAGGCGACGAACTTTCTTCCGCCGAGTCCGACGACGGGACTTTCCAGAGCGGGGCCTTCCTCCATCGGACACAGTAGCTTGAGGAGAACTTGGGTGCAAAAGTGCACTGATAGCCTCGTGTCCATCCTCTCCGGGAAGTGAACAAGCGTATGGCTGAGGCGGATGCGCGCCGGTGGACGATGACGAGGACCTGCAGCAGTGGGAGACTAGGGGTTGGCATAACGTCGAAACCGCTGAGTCGAAGTCAAGTTCGCCAAAGACGTACGGTGAAGCTGGGCAAGAGTCGGCTCAGCCTGGCTCGTAGCCGCAGCTGAGCTGACAGGAGCCGCAGCCGAGTCTGCCAATGAAGTCACCGAAGACGCTTGACTAGCTGAGGGAGCCACACTAGGACCGATAACGGAACTCGCTACTGGAGCATCTCGGCGAGGATGGACAATCAACTCCAACCGCCGAGTTTCACCAGCTGGGATGTGAAGAACCTCAGGGAAGCGAGACTCCAAGACACGACACAGCCGAGCGTTAAGGAGAAGGTCGGACGGATCAAGTTCAGGAACCTGCAAGCCACCGCCAGCAGCAGCAGCCATGTGAGGGTCGTGCATCGGAATAATGCCATTCCGACGGATGAGCCGCTTCTGTCGCAAGATCACCGCCCGCTGCTCAGCGATCACCGACTGAGCGTGCCGCAAAGGTTGAGTGCCGGTGGAGCTGTACAACCGCACCGACTCCTGCAGCTGTTCGAAGTGCTTGGAAGCAATGCCCTGAAGGGTGACGAACGCCGCATCCCTCTCAGAAATGGATCGGAGAAAGACGTCGATCTCGGCGTCTCGATCCAAGTCTTGCTGATGATGGAGCTGAGCCTGACCCAACGCAGCGTCAACCTTGCTCTGCTCAGCTGCGATGGCCCGAGCAAGTTTTGCCTCACTCAGGGCTACAGCCTTTCGCAGTGACGCGAGGAGATTAGCCGACTGCGTGGCAGCAGCCTCCAATCGAGACACTTGCTGTTGAGCCGACGAGAGCTGAGTTGACAAGTCGACGTTGCTGAGAGCAAGCGAGTCCAGTCGCCGAGTCAGTGCGCGGTTCTCCTTCTGAACAGCTTGATTGTCAGCTCGGAGATCGCCAATGATCTGTGGATAATCAAGAGCGGCGTAGTTGCCTTTCAAGATGTCCAACAGTTCCCCCGCAGAAGCGGCATGCAAGATTGCTCGCCGCTGCACGGGATCAGAAGGCTCCACGGAACGAGTAAATCCGTAGGCCATGAGCCTCGCCAAGAAGGTTAATTCTTCTCGGCGCTCGTACCCTTGCTCGTTAACCCTGGCCATGAGGTACTCACTGGAGCAGCCGAGCTTGGCTGATTGGTGTCGCCCGGCAAGCTCGGTGGACCAGGAAGGCGTACGCGAGAAGACCCCGCCGACTCCGCGTCAGACTCATGAGAAGTTGTCAGGTCGACCAACCTAGCCTCAGGCCGGGGCTGACCCCACGAGTACCGACGGGTCGGGGAATCGACTCAGCTAGCACGTCTTCACCTCGACGAGGAGTTGGAGAAGAATGATGGTGCCGCGAGTTGTGCTGGAGTAACAAGCGAGGAGTAAGGAGCTGCCAAGGGAGTGACAGCGGAAGCAACAAACGTACCGAAGAAGGTGGTGGAGAGCCGCGAGACGTCATCAGCCGAGTACGGACCAACGGTGGCGGAACCAAATGAAGGATTAAGACACTCACCAGCTCGGCTCGTATCATAACCGGGGCAGTTGTGGTGTAGGGATTTCCAGATTCGACCATACGCCAACCTACTTTAGGTCAAGAATCGGCTCGGTTTGATAACCCAGAGCTTAGGAGCACAGGATCACGGTAAGTACTCGGCGATCTGTCCGGATATGCTATCCGGATAGCCGCTGAGCTCAACGGTCACCGGAACTCAGCTGAAGGGTCGGTAGAGATCCGAAACGACTACATTTCACTAGATATTTTTATGAAAAGCATAGGAGTAAATAGGGGAGCCGAAGGGGCTCCCAGAAGATAACAGAGCAGAATTTTCCTAGTCCAAGACACGTGTACACTTTTCCGGTAAGTCCCTGCATAGGGCTGGATTATGCCTGCCGTCAATACTCGAGAGGATTGGCTTGTAGGGTATTGACTGGTAGCGCCAAGAGATTAGGTCGGTCCGGGTAGGACAAAGTCTCGCTACGCGCGAAAGAAAGCCCCGTGTGGTGTAGCGGGATCAGCAAAATCTGCGAGATTGCCGGATCCAACTTACCAACTGCGCCCAGACACCGACTAACGGAGTGGGTCCCCCGATGATCCGTGTTCTCCTGAACTTTCCTCACCTTGTGTACCCGTCGGTAGGGCGGGATCTGCTCTCTCGGTAACTTCCGAAGAGTTCAAGTAGTGAAGATTGAGTGTCTTGGCGAGACGTGGGGATGGGGTGGAGCAGCAGTGGAAAATCTTCACTCGGCGTCCGTGGATGGTTCCGTATCCTAAGCGAATATTCGAGCTTATGGATCCGGGGCCTAGATCGTGGATCTGGCCGTAGGGTTGCCTTGCGGGTGTGTTCCCTTGCCTTTGTGTTTTCCTTTGCGTCGTACTTGCCGCCTCCTGTGACGGGATCTTGAGAGTTGAGATCTTCTAGGGTGTAACCGACCAAGTAGTAATTCGGTTAACCTGTTGGATCTGCACGTGTATAGGAAAAGCTCACTAGGTTGTAGGATCTGGCCAATGTATCATCCAGTTATCACTACCAACACTAGGTTCGCAATTCCCAACCTTCTCCGAGCTCGTACGGCCAATGTAGTTCCGGTTCTTGAGGGCAGGAAGGCACTTGCGTGTTATCGTGCAAATAGAAGTCTGTATTGATACTTAAGCCTGTACCTGTCTGGATCTCTACCTTCTATGTCTTTCCCTCGTTAAATCCCTTACCAGGCTCGGCTGCATGTCCCTTCTTCCCATGACCCATCACCCCAGCTGTATTATCTTCAGATCCACCGGATCCATGGCGTAATCATTATGGTCACCCTATTATGGGTACACTCATCAGGATCCAGGTCGCTTGAATCCACTTCACTGTAAGTGTACACTCGTCGTGGATCTGAGCTCTTAATCATCCAACATCATCTCGCAACCGGAGTACCCGAAGGCGAGTCAAACAACGAGCGCCAGGTCGGGATAAACTCATTGGCATCCAGGGACGGATCAACAATCACGCTTCGATACACATCCACGAAACGCGTACCACGAGGATTGAAGAGCTCCGGATTACACTGGCACGGGAAGTACGTGGTCTGTGATCTCCATTGCCCCACGAAAGTTCGAGATCCACTGCATCCATCATCCCTATACCCTGGATCCAGGTCCCTCAAGGCGGGATCCTCCCTCCTTGGATCCGAACTCGGAAGCATGGGATCCGGGGTACCTCGCGGTGGATCTTGACTCCTCGTTAGCCGTGGCTACTAGATCCACCTTCAGAGGGCACCGACCATCCTTCCTTCATAGCATCCACACCCGATCCACTCTTGCATAGTATATCCCATATCCATCTTGGTGAATCCAGGTAAGGGTGGATCCGAGGTAAGTCTTGGTGGATCTTGCCTTCTCGTACTTCGTTCATACCAGATCCATCGTCATTTCATACGGGGTGCTGCTCGTCATGGCTAATCCACCACAGGCAACTTGCATCCGTGCCAGCCAACCCAAATCCTCTCTAATCACTTGAAATTATCACTGATTCGGG